>NC_058417.1:33577313-33764827 GCF_002201575.2 Neomonachus schauinslandi | reverse complement strand
CCCCCCCCCCCCCCCCCCGCAAGATATCAGGGCAGGAGTGAGACTGGTGCCTGTCTCTGTCTGGCATCACCATGTTCCTACACCAAACACTTACACTGCTGTATTTACATTGCTGTAATTGGTGTAATGTTTGTCTTCACGATTCCCCCCACTCTGCCTCGGGCTGCCATTAAGTCAGTGTTCCAGCTTTTAGGGATTGGAATTTGAGAACCACAGGCCACCTTTTTACATCTTCTATTCTACCCATGGAGACTTGCCTGGTGTATTTGGCGGGATAAAGGCCATGGAAGCCAAGAAAAGAATATGGGCAAACCCCGCAGTTTCCAGCCCTGGGGTCAAAGAACACTGGGGTTGGGTTCCATGGCTGACCAGGTCAGGAACGAAGTATGACCCACTTCCACTGTCTTTGCAGCCACCAGCGGAAAACCGTCAGTGTGTGCATGTCACCGTTATCCTCTGGGCCCTGAGACAGAAAGGAGCCTAAGAACGAATGCGCTAGGTGGTGGGTTCTGCTCACCAAACTCTCATGGATCGATGTATTCGCCAGTAAGGATGGCAAAGATCTAGAGGTCAGAGTTGTTTATGGATAGAGAGATACAGATTTGAGGGGAAGCTCAGAGGCCAGTGGGGGTGGTCCGTTTGGTTTAAGGCTATTTATTGAAAGGAAGAAGTTCAAATAAATTTTCATGTTTAAAGAGAGGTTTTCTTTCTTTCTAATTATTTTCTCCATTTTTCTGCCTTATCTTTTCTTATCATCTTTCCATCCACCTATCTTCTAACTGTCATATGAGAATGTAGCTTAGAGGGGGCAAAGCCCTGGACTTCAAGCATGAATCTTAATCCGAGTCTAAGTTCCAGTTGTGGCTTTGTCAGGAACTTTCCTCTTCCTTCGCGGCTAAGTCCCATAACCTCTTACTGTGGGTACCAGACTACTGTGGATAATTGCTCAAGTCATCTTCAGGTGAAAAAAGTCCATGGACCCCCAAACATCCTTCAACATAAACAAGCTTCTGTAGACATATTTATCCTCGGTCGGTCCAACTTCTGTAATTCTTTATGTGCTGACTACATCTCTATAGTATGGGAAGACCCCTGGGAGAATCACTAGGGATAGAACAGTTAGGTGCAATTGGTACCGATTTTATTCTTTCAAAGGACTGGAGAAGTTGACAGATGTGCTTTTAATTTTATGACATGCTCTTGCTGAATCTGTGATTTATCTTATACTGAGTTCTCAGTGATGGATACAACTCTCACGCTGATTTTTTCTTCTTTTTTTTTTAAGATTTTATTTGTTTATTTGACAGAGAGAGAGAGAGAGATAAGGAGAGAGAGCGAGAACAAGCAGGGGGGAGGAGCAGAGGAAGAAGAAGCAGACTCCCCACTGAGCAGGGAGCCTGACCCTGCGCTCAATCCCAGGACCCCGATAACACGACCTGAGCTGAAGGCAGACGCTTAACTGACTGAGCCACCCAGGCGCCCCTCTTCTTCCTTTTTTTAGTAAGAAAAACATCCTATGACGACATGCCTAGGACTGCATAGTGGGGGAATTTTTCCCTTGGTCTGAGCTTCAATGGCAGCCTCTGTTAAATGTGTCGTGTTTACTTATGTGAACCACTGAGAGATTTAACATCGCCTGGCTCCCTGCTTATGAAGTTCCTGTTCAGAGAGAGCGGTACCAATGAGCAAAAGACACGGCGGCTCCAGAGATCGACACCGGGCTGGCTTCTGATCAATAAGGAACTATTTGGCAATTTTCTCATATGGAATGACATTTCCTCTTGTAATCTGAGGCAAATCCGAGTGAATTGAAGAAAGGCAATTACCAAAGAATAAAGTAAGATGATTTTTTTGTTGTATACAAAGAATCGGTGAAAAAGAGGACACCCGAGAATTGGATTCGTGGAGGGAACCCCTCCTTTCCTGTCCCTCGCTTCCTGGAGTTACTACTTAGATTGCAACATGGCAAGTGGTTGCTGCATTTCTCACTCTGTGAAAACATTTCCAAAGCCATTCTTGAAATGAAGGTACAAGTTCAATTAAGCATAGAGAAAGGCACCAGAAGCAATATGCTTCAACTTCCCGGTGATGCTTTGTCACGCTGAACACTGCATCCCTCTGAGGAGCGGGTGCCCAGAATACTTCCCAAGGACCTGAGAGGTATAAGGCAGTCACAAGTTGCTCTGTCCTTGCCGATGCATTCGTCTTTTAGCCGGGGTCAGGGCAGGGGCCCAAAGCAAAGTTATAAAGAGGCAAGACAGAAAAAAAAAATGTTTTAAGGGGCTCATACTGTGTGTCAAAAACACGCTTAAAATCTCTCCTCTGAGTGCCTTCGGTTGTGTGTCTTTTTTATTTCCTTGGAGGGAATATATTAAGACAATAGCAGGATCTTTTTAAATTTGAAATCTGGGATCTTTTGGATCCTTATTGGGCCGAAGTTCACCACTGTATTTACAATCTATGAAATGAACGGAGTATGTGAAATTGAAAGAGAATGAAGCCACCGAAATGATACACTGTCCTCGGACATCGGAAGAAAGCCTTCATTTATATGTAATGTTCTAGTAAGTACTCCCTGTTCCCCATTTAAGAAGGCTCTTTGCACTCCATTAGTTACTGGTTTCACCCTTGAAAATATCATAAAATCTTTTTTTAAAAAAAATAACGCCAGCTCGATGAAGTCAGGTGGATACTAAAATGATAAGAATGTTACCTTTCATGCAACTGGAGCTCTGTAGCTGCTAATTAACACAAGGAAAATGGAGGGATATTGGCATTCTTGCAATATACCACATCAAAAAATTAAAATACTTCATAAGTTACTGATATCTCCTCCAGAAATCCATTCAGAAAATCCATTTTTCAATGTCATGATTTCAGTCTTGACCCTCAGTCTATTGAAGGGGAATTTAACTTTAATAAAATGGATTGTCTTTAGAAGACTTTCTAAATTCAGCCTGAAATTAATTCTGGCTGGTCTTTTCCATTGTTGGTCTGGGTTCGTGAGAGTGTTTTATAAGATTTTCTCAGACATATGGAATCTAAGCTTACAAGGAAAGTAGAACCTCACTAGGCCATTACTATCCACTGCATGGCTTCATAGACAGGAGCTGTGCGTTATTTAAAGTAAGCCGTACTGTGTGCCCAGTATTGTATTCACCGCAAACAGTTTTTATTTGGCATTATAGTGACCTATCTCCCACCCTTCAGGAAGCTGGATTTGACCACCATGTACCTTTGGATGATTTAGGAACGCGGAAAACAATACACTTCGTTTATACCAGGCATTGTCTAGGCAGCTGACTGATTGCCTTGTTTAATCCTGACCCCAACCCTCTCAATATCAGGATAATTATCCTCATTTTACTGATGAGTAAATCATGATTTCAGAGTCGTTAAAAAACTTGCCTGAAGTCACACAGCCAAGGAAGTGGTAGAGCCAGGAGCCCAGGTCTGCTTCATTCCATCTCTCTTTGCTAGAGCACATTGCTTTCTGTAAGTGTGGTGGTTTCACCACCGTGGTATCTGGCTTCCAAAATTTCCAGTCCTTTTGGCAAGATTCTCCTTCTTGTTTTCTTTTACTGATTCCCTGGCATTGATTTTCTTAACTGGCTCAATAGAATGATTTTGCACAATTCCTTTTTCTCCTAGTCCTCTAATCTGTGACCAACTCAAGCAAATGGACTGTGTACCTACTAGGTGCCATTGTGGTAATTCTGCCCCATGCTTCCATGCTTGCTCCCACTCACCTGCACCTCTCCAGCTAGTTGATGAGACAGACATGCAAGAGCCTCTTCCAGGGTGGGATTTAAAAGATATCTTTAGAAATGATTTGCAATCCTAAGTATGGGTATTTGAGCTGCTCTTTCAAAAATGAGGAAATGTCCCGCCTCTCTCCTCTATTTATTCTCACTCATGATTTCACCCAGGTTTAAATGCCATCTGGATCCCAGTGACTTCCACATTTATATCTGCAGTTCTCTCTCCTGAAATCCAGATTCATATATCCAACTGCCCACTCCTCACCTCTTCTTGGATGCCCAACAGACATCTCAAGCTTACCACGTTCAAAACTTCTGATTCCCTTCCCCACCCACGAATATGCTTCATCACAGCTTTCCCCAGCTCCACTGATGGGAATGTCTTCCCTCCAGATGCCTGGGCTAAAGCATTACAGTCATCCTTGACTCCTCTCTTTCTCTCACATCATAAATCCAATCTATCGAGAAATCTCGTGGCTCTTCCTTCAAAATATACCCCATCATTTCTCACCGCCCCCTTCACATTGGCCTGGGATCATGATTGACATTGTTGAATCATTGGGATGGTTGCAATTATCTCCCAGCGTTGACCTTTGCCCCTCTACAGTCTCTTTCCAAATATGCAACCACAGTGATACTTGTCAGCAGATCGTGTCACTCTCTGCTCAAAGTCTTAGATTGATTTCTCATTACAGTGGCCTCCAAGAGAAAGACTAATAGGGACGATTGACCCATTTGGAACAAAAGTCTACACCTTCTCAGGTAATGAAGGCAGTGCCACTGTGTCCTTCTGGATGATGCTGATTTCCACCAGTGGTCCCATGCCAAGGCACAGGCAGGAGTTGCAGAGAGCTTGGAATAGGATGAACCTGAACTTTCAACATGCCCACCAGCTCTATGGTTAGTTTCTGTCTCTTCCATTTTGCAAACAAATGCAAAAAGCAAGGAGATGGCTCTTGAAACTGAACCAAAGTTAGAATTAAGAAAAAAACATGCTGCCCAGTTTCATGCAAAGCAGAAGTATCATCATTACAACTAGTTTTAAGATTTCGGAGCTAAGGTTTTCTCTATCCCTAGAGAGGAAGCATGATGGGAAGACGAGGGCACAGAAAAGTTCCCGGGAGGACCTGTGTTTGAATCCTTGCTCTCTCACTATGGAAGGCTAGATTATTGGTCAGGAAGTGTTCACTCCCGTCCCGCCCCCACCTCCATGGGCAGATTTTGATATTGGGCTTGGCCATGTCTCTTGCTTTGGCCAGTTAAGAGGGGATGGAAGTGACGGTTTGTGAGTTTCAAGCCTAAGCCTTAAGGAACATCACGTATTTCTGACCTCCACCATGAGAAGTGCTTGCCATGGGTATCTACCCAATCCCAGAAAAGCAACAGCCATGTGGAGCCAAACTGCCCTCACTGACCCATAGACCCACAGCTGCAACGGGAGAAATCAGTGCTTCCTGTTGAATGCTTGTTCGTTCTGCAGAAGTTGCTGACTTTTACAGCTGCTTACTAAATGGGTGTCCTTGCCAAAATTGCTTCCCTTCTTCAGGCCTCGGTTTCCTCATATGTAAATTGGGATAGCAATCAGACCCACTTTGAAGGTGGGTACTTTCCCCACGTGGGGGCCTAGTGAAGGTGAGCACCAGGGAAGGTGCTGCCCATAAAACTATCAGCACAAAGCCTGAGATGTGGGAAGTGCTCAGTTAGTGTTGCTTCCTTACTCCTCATGCTCAGCACGTGGCAGAGTGGGTACCATGTCTAAGTGAGTGCGGCAAGTTGAGGCTATGCTGGGGTGGGATTCTGGGTAGCAGCAGAGTGGGTGGGGGTCCAGGTCAGGTGTCCCTGGGTAATGTGGTTGGGTGGCCCTGGAGGCAGGGATCAATTTCTTTCACTCTTACTCAGAAGTATGGAAGCAGGGGACTCTGATAGATGCCCCCGAGCAGGTAGTGATGTCTTCCCCGGGGAGGCTTCTGGGCTTGTTTCCCACCCATGATTCCCGTTCACTAGGAACACCCCCCACTTGCCACCAGGCCAATCTTCCGCAGGCTGGCTGCCTCGGGGAGTTCAGCAGATGGAAGAGTGCTGGTGCTCTCCTGCTGAGCAAATCAATCCCTTTCGGCCATAGTGTCCTGGGCATAGTGGGGTCGAGGCCATTCCCACTGGTAGGGCCATCATTATCCTTGCGGCGTGTGATAAAGGTGCACCGGGAACAACTCCCTTATTGCCCAGAGTGTAAGAGCACAAATACCTGCAATTAGGAGGCCTAAAGCAGTTACCTCTCCCCATGTGGGGTCTCTTTATCTTGCTTTCATTCCCTTTCTTTTTCCTTGGCCATGACTGAGGGAGAAGGGCCGCTCCCACTGCCTTTCATTTGCATTTCTAGGGCATTTCTTCAAATAGGTCTTCTGCCTAAACTCCTCGGAAGGCTTCAAGACCCTTCAAGCTCTGGACCCAAACCGCCTTTCCTGTCCCTTCCTCTGTCCCTGTCACTGCTATGGCAGGGGCCACTCATGCCTCCATTAATTCAGGCCCTACCCATGTTTGTTGTGTATCCTATGGGCACTGCAATGATCTGCTGAGGAAGGCAGAGTTTCTCCCCCTGAGCTCTTCACAGTCCTTGTAATGCTCTCCTCGCTTTGGATGCTGCTCTCTGTGCTTGGAATGTCTTCCCTCCTTCCCTCTCTTTCTCCCTCCTTCCGGCCTACCTTCCTGCCTGCCTTCCTGTCTTCCTGCCTGCCTTCCTGCCTGCCTTCCTCCTTCCTCCCCTTCCCCCCTCCTCCTTTCCTCACGTCTCTCTCTCCCCAGCGAATAGTTACTCATCTCTTCAGTCCTTATTGAAATGGCACCTGCTTCGTGCAACCCTGCCATGTGTTCTAAGCAGATCTGCTGTGATCCCAAAGAATTCTCTTTAGATTTTTTACATTGTGCTTGTTACATGAATGTCTCTAATGCACTACGATCTGTCTCCCCACCTAGGGAGTGAGGACCTCGTGGACAGAAAACGTGTTCTACTGATCTAGCTCGTGGCACCCAGGAGCTACTCAATAAATATTTGTTGAGGGAGTGAGCGAACAGCTGAATGAAGGTCTTGGGTTTTCACACTGCTGCCCAAGTCAGCTATCGCGGAAGCGCGTCCTTCGCGGTTCCCATGGAGCTGACGGGGCGGCAGTCAGCAGGGACGCTGCGTTCCAAAGAGATGAAGCTGGAATTTCCCTCAGCCGCAAAATGGCCATCTGCCATTGGTCCCAACGAGACCTGTGCCGCTGGCTCTCCAGCCCCTTGTTTGCACCAGAATTGGTACCTGTTCCTGAGGAAGGCCACTCTTCCGTAGCATGGACCCCCGTGGGTCGGCAGCAGCCACGTCCTTTAACGCGAATCAGACCCGTGTTGGGCGTGGGGCGGGGAGGAAAGTCCCACTAACAATTGAGTCTGCAGCTGGTGATCTGTTAGATTGGGCGTTGGGGCTTAATGTGCGATTTCATGGCTTTTCATGGTCTCTACACTGCAAATTCGAGATGATTTGAAAACACTTTATTTAATTTTCATGCTTTTTTAATCAAAAAAGTTAAAAAGACTAATAATATTGTATGGGCAGTTATAAAATGTGCTATTTGCACATGAGACAGAAATGTCTTCCTTAGATGAGCAACCCGAGTGTGCACTGGGGCTTTGGTGAGGACGGGTGCGCTAGTTTGGAGACAACTCATTCTTCCAGGTGATGTCTTTCGAGGTGCCCTGGGATTCTCCAAGTTCATTCACCACCCCACACCCCAACCTTTTCATGTGGAAGTGACTCGGCAGTGAGCACCTTGTGGGGAGGGCTGGGGTCAGGCCATCTTTATGTTTGGGGAGCCTCGCCTGGTGTTTGTCATGGGCAGGGGTGCAGAAAATGTTTTCTGAATGAATGAAGGAAAGAAGGAGGGAAGGGTTCTCCATACTCTCCCTCCAGCAGTCCAAGAGGAGACCTGAAGGCATTCACTCTTTTCCCCATTGCCACCGGAAGCAGAAGCAGCAGATACAGCTGAGCTCCTCGCTTGGTGGAAGGGCACGCCGAGGGGGTGTGGGTATAAGAATGTTGGCGTGCTGCTTTTTACTTTGGTGAAATCATTATTTACCTATTGCTTAATTCAAAATCCCAGACCCAGACGGACCCTAGAAACTGGAAGTTCGATTTCTTCACTTTACAGATGAAGAAACAGAGTTAACATTGAAGAAGCTCCTTACTTAAGGACAAAGTTGGGACTTGAATCCCACTTTCCTGCTCCCTCCTAATTAGTTAAAAAATATTTTTTTCCCTGTACTACTTCTTTCGTCTCTTGGCGTGAGCTAAGCCTTTCCCAACTTCTGGGATTGCTTTGGGAGAAGTAGCACCTTTTTCCTTCTTCTCCTTTCAACTTTGCACAGCTCTCCCTTTTCTGCTTAAGGATTCTGGGGATAAAACACTCTGGAAACCCAAAGAAATGGACATAGTCCTCTAGAGCAGTGGATCACATATAGCAGTGCAGAAAAATGCCTCAGCCTGAAAAGGGACCCAGCGACACAGAGAGAGAGAATTGGTCCAGCTCTGGAAATGTTGAGGTTGGATCCAAACTACCTGGTGAATGCTTTTTCAGTCATATAATTGGCGAAGCCCTAAATGTGGCCAGCTGACATGGTGGAGTTTGTCAGCTAGTGGAGTCCCCCAGCTCATTACCAATCCATGGGATAACGATGACCATCCTCATAATAATCATTATTGCCTTAGTCAGGTGTGGATGACAAAGGCACCCCGGGGACATTCTTTTGAAATGAGCTGCTTCTTAGCCAACCCTTACTCTCCAGAGTGACTTTCTAGAGAATTAAAGGATCATGAAGCTGAAAGGGGCCCTCTGAGATCATCAGTTCTGGCTTGCTGCCTTCAGACAGGACTAACCTTTATAGAATAGTTGTTGTATAGGAAATCGAACCAAACTTACTTTTATATGTTATTCTTGTGATAGTATCTCTGTTGAGCATTCGATTAAGAAATGGGTTTGATGAATCAGAAACCTAGGAGAGAAAAGAAAATATTAATGACTAGGCAGTGCTATCTCGGAATAAATACTGCCTCCTTGCATTCAATTATTCATTCATATTCATTGAGTGCCTACCATGTGCCAAACAACATGGTGGCTGGAAATTCAGACATTAAATGCACACACTCTACTCTCAAGAAATCCTAGTCTAGAGTAAGAAGACAGGTGAGTAAATGAATGGTTATAATAGAGTGTGAAGATTGCTATGATAGAGTTGCAGGCATGATGATATTAGGGGAAGACCACCCACGTGGGGAATCTGGGGAGCTGAGTGAGCTGGGTCTTGAAGGATGGGTGGAAACTACAAGGTGCTTTGCTCGTAGAATGTAGAAAGGAAGAAGGGTAAGGAAAAAATTGCATCCAGAGGATCTGTGCATATGGACATGAGAGAGTGAGAACTAGTTATGCTCCAGCAAGTACTTCCATGTAGCTGTTACTGAGGGTATGGGGGAAGGATGGAGGGTGAGGCAAGACAGGTAGGCAGGGGCTAACTCATATCAGGCTTTGAATGTCATGGGAGGATATTTAAGCTTCATTCTGAAGGGATGAGGAACCATCAGAGAGTTTTAAGTAGAGGAGTGACATTTTAGGAAGGGGACAGTTATTCTAAAGACAGTGAGAGAGAAAGAGTACCCAGAATAGTGGTATCAGGGATGAAAAAAAAATCTCTAAGAAATAATTTAAAACCTTATATAACTGCTTATTACAAGAATCAAGTATATCATAAGCCATGCCATTGTGTCAACCAATCATCCATCCATCCATCCATCCATCCATCCATCCATCAATCCATCCATCCATCCATCCATCTATCCATGCACCCATACATCCAATAAATATTTACCAAGTGCCTATTAGGGGCCAAACATTGTACTAGATGTCCAGGGATCAGTTCCCATTTTATGTCCATGCCCTCAGGTCTCCAAATTCCTTCTTTGGGAGAACAAGGCAAGGTTCAAGGGGCTCAAGCCAGAGGACCACCATTTGGAAATTGTGATGTGCTCTCACATAACCGTGTACACTGTTTCTTAACAACCTCCCTTCTACTCAGTCTTTTCCAAGGCACAAGGGTTCATCTCAGTCAGTTCAATCCTACCTCTCTCAGCTCTACTCTGTAATTTACGCCTCAGCTGTTAATCGGATGCTGTGACACATCAGCATTTTAAATCTGATTTATTCTGAGGGTTGGAAAAATTGCAGCAGATGATTATTATTATTAGATAAGCAACAGGTAATTTTTAGTTTGGAGAAAGCACAGACTGTTTATTTTCCCTCCATCTGTCTCTCCTTTCCCACACGGTTTCCTGGATGTGTTGTGGTGAGACACACATGGTGGGGGGGGGGGGAAGCGTGATGAGTGAGAATGCTCAGTGGAGTTTGTCAGAGCCACCCCCAAATGGAGAAAAGTCCCAAAGCAAACACTGTTGCTCCCCAGAAGCTTTAGGGTCAAATTTAGCTTCTCCTTTGACCTCCTCTTTGGCCATTTAAAACATAGCTTGATGCTGCCTGTTTGTGCCAATTCACATGGAAGGAGAGACAAAAATATATTGTTACGGCTAGTAAGGAATCTGCCATGCCCCTTAATTAGGTGCCTTGGGCTCCTGGTATCCGGTGAGTCTGGGCAGCACTAATGTTGGGACTGGACCTTTTGAACTGATTAAAAATAATAGAAAAATTTCCAGAGTGCACACAGATGATTTGTGGGCTCTGGTGTGTTGGCGGCGTGGGAGGGAGGATAAAGTATGTACTTGGTATTAAGTGAGCTCAAGTGGGAAGTTAATGGTGTGTGATTGAGCAGTAATTACAGCCAAATCTCAGTTCCCTGTGGTCATGGAAAGGATGGGGGATTAGGAGGGAACAGAGATAAATAAAACACACAGATAAACAATTCTCTTATTTTAGCCAACAACTCCAACCCTTCTATGGCTCAGTTTTTGGCCAGGGTGCCTTCTCTAGGGATTCAGCTGACCCAGAGGAGGGGCCTCTCATTTTCTGTGCCTGCCTACCCTGCAGTGACCTTCGCTGGGAAGGGGGGGGCAGAAAGATCAGAAGGAGGGGAGGACCACCAGAGGTTGGGTGCCCTTAGAGCCAAGGGCTCTGTTCATCTCATTTCTAGGCACATGCCTAGCATAGGACAGGCCCATGTCCCACACTTAGTCGGTGTTTTGGGATGAGTGAGTGACAAGTCTCAGCTTGGATAACTCACTGTGGAGCATCTGGGAGTTGATTAAGTTGGACAAAGAGAGAAATGCTGTGACTTATTCTGAGATCCAGCGAGAAAGCTTCAGGTTTGCTCAGGAAAAGAATGGAAGCATCCCTAGGGGGCCAAACTGGCCTGAGAAGATGCAGGAGCTGGCCCCCAAACTTTCACTGACTGCAGGGGTGGGGACATAAGTTCCTCCCAACAGCCCGCCGGGACACAGCCGGGACCTGCGTCAGTAATCTCCCTGCAAGAGCTTGTGAAACACGCCCATGGTCTGCTGTTGAGGAGACTAACTTCCTGGTGTATCAATCACCCTGTCAGCTGGAACGTGCCTGAGCTTCTGGGATGACATCCACTGACTCGAGCGCTTTAAGCAAAGTGAGGCACAGTCAGGGGCCTAAGCTGAGGCACCTGCCAAAGGACAGGCGGTGTTGGGCAGCTCAGGTTGGCCGACATGGAACCCAGGCACGGGGAAGGCCAACGAGGCAGGTGAGCTCCTGGACGCTCACAAGGCAATACTGTGACATATCGGCAGGCTTCCCAGCAACGAGCATGGCCCAGGATGAACGCACAGGTTGTATCAACGTCATGATCAAGGCTGGTCGAGGGAGATAGAGTTTGCCCTGTGCTTGTGGGTGGCATAGGGGCATGGGGAAAGATGTTTGCAAATGTCATGATCTCTCTTCTTCATCTCAGTTGCTTTCTCCAAGCTCTGTTGGGGAGGCATGTGGTATGAGGAAGGTCATTAGTGTGAAAGTCAAGCAAGACCTGGGCTCCTTTCCTGGATGGGCTGTTAGAAGCTACATGCACTTGGGTGGAATGCAAAGATTCTCTGAGCCATTTTCTTCATCATAAGGATGCTGGTGCCCGCCCCACAGGTTTATTATTAGGGTTCAGTCATAAAATATATGTAAAGTATGTCTCTCAGTGCCTGGAATTCAGAAATCTGCTGTTCATTATAACTGGGTCTGTGATGATGCCAAGAGGTATAGAGTAGGGACTGGCAGGATCTCTGCCAGAACCAATGTCCTTTGGGTGTCACATCAGGTACTCAGAAGGTATGACAGCCCAAAAATATGCTTTCCTGGCCAAAACCCCTTCCTGTCTTTGCTAATGACAGCTGCAGGAGTTGAGTGGCCAACAGATACCTCTGGCCAATGTTCAGCTCTGCCCAGGCCCCAAGAAGGCCCGATGGGACCCCCATGAGGGAGAAGAACTCAGGAGGTGGCATGCACTCTAGAGAGGGAGGACCAGGCAGGGCCAAGTGCCTGTTGCAAAGGGTGATGATGCTTTGGGAGAGGAAATGGGGTTAATGCCTGGGGTGTCCCCATGAGCAGTCTCCTGAGCAGTGATCATGTCACCACAAGAACTCTGTTAAAACCCCCCAGTGGCAAATGCTGGATTTCTACTGATCATATTCACCAGATTCCAAGTTCTGACGGGTCTGGCCTCTCGTGGTCTGGCCAAAACTGCCCAAGGGGCTAGCACAGTGACTGCCAACTTTTGGAACTGTCACACATTCCTTTTGTTTTCTCTCTCTTTTTTTCCCAATTGGAAAGACATTTCTTCTTTTTTCGTTTTCTTTTAAATTTGCATACCTGCTTCCCTCCGTATCTGTCAAAATGTTAAAGGCGATTATTATTATGATGATTTTTAACAAACTGGAATTTTCTCGGTTGGAGATCTGTTGTTGTCATTGACTGTTGGGGAGATGTGGAGCCTCCTGAGAATGTCATAAACTCAGCCTTCGTGATCTCTCCTTAATTTCTCCCAGGGGTGCTTATGAGGGAAAGGAAGAGGAAGATGGGAGGTGTGTTCAGAGCAACTTCAGGGAAGCTGGAGGGGGCTGTTCAGGGCAGGGCCTGGAGGGGAGGGACATCTCACATTTCCCTTCTATCTCTGTTTCCAAGGGGCCACTGAGGGACAGGAGCTTAATGCTGTGGGGTGTCAGTGAGCCACCCCTCCTCTTCTGTTGCATCCTTTTGCACGATGTGGGACCTGAAGACTGTCGTTGGCTCCAGCTCCCCTTTTCTCTCTAGAACAAAGGCTGCTGAATCCTCAGGCTCTGGAGCTTTGAAATGGAGCCATCGTTTCTGCATCTTCGTGAAAGGGACCTCATGTGTCACAAATCTCATGGGTATAAAAGTCACCATCCCGAAGCTTTTCTTGGGCATGGACCTCACCCCTTTGGTTATTTCTGAGATCCAACAGAGACTGAGCTGGTATTCTGACCGGGCTGGGAATGGCAAGATAAGAATGAAAGAATGCAAGACACTTACTTTTATAAATATAGAAACTACCACCAATCCATTAGGGCTCTTTGCAGCTTCTGTGACATTTGTATATAACTCATGGTTATAGTGGATGAGCTGCACCTGGCAAGAGGGAAAAACAAGAGTAAGAACAACAACCTCGCCCAAACAGGTGTGAGGCACAGCATCTCCACCCTACATAAGGGTTAACTTTAAGGTACACTGTAGAACAATCATAAAGACAATGTTGTAATTGAAAGGGATTCAGGGAGGTGTGTGTGCATGTATGTATGTGTGTGGGGTGTATATAAAATGCACACACACACACACACACGGATATACAAAAGTACCCATACATCTTTGCAAATGTTTTCTGGTAACAATCATGCCTTTAATAAGCTCTGCCCATCTGGCTCTGGCTCTGTCCCAGGATATTTCCCCTAAAGCGTGTGCAAAGTGAATTTCTCTTATTAGGAGTGGAACTGCCCTGCAGGGGCAGACGTGCCCTCCTGGCTGCATCCATAGTTGCCACTGGCACTGAGTGAATCTTCCCCCCATGGCCTTGGGCAAGCAGGGAATGGTTAGGTTCTGAGTCAGCCCAGTGACTCTGGGAGGACAGTGGCCAGCCTGTGAGATGCAGCATTCCTGATAAAGAGAGTGATGGCTCAGGCTGCAGATGCCCCAGCCTGCCAAGGTCATCTGCTTGTGCAGGACTCAACTTCCTCCTTGCTCAGTGAAGATCAGCAATCTGTTTGTTAAGCCTTTGTGCAATGGTTAGTGTAAGTAGCAAATGAAGTCTTGGATCTGGGCTCCAGGAAACTAGGTTTTCCCTTTCTTCCCTAATTTTTAAAAAATGCTTTTCTAAGGAATTGTGAAACATAGCATACATATATGTTTAAACGAATGCCCCACGAATTTTTAGCCACATGGGTAATTTACTCCATCTCACTGAGACTTGGTTACTTCCTCTGAAAAACAGGTGTGATTGTCTCTCCTTAGAATTCATCTCAGGCTGTGGTTTTAAAATAGATTTTTTTTTTTAACAGTATGGAAGTATAATTTTTGTAACAAACTAAAAAAAAAAAAAGTGAGAGTTCTTCCCCCACCTCTGTGCAATCCCAGCCCAAGCAATATGACTATTAACAGTTTAGCATATGTCCTTCCTGATATTTTTTGTGCTTATAGATCACACACATATACATGGAGGGTTTAAAAAATTATAAAAGATCCAGGATCTATAAATATCTAGGATAGATAAATTCTTAGAAACATACAACCTACCAACACTGAATCAAGAAGAAATAAAAACCTGAACAGATGAATACAAATAAAGAGATTAAAGTAATAATCAACCCCCCCTCCCAACAAAAAGAAGCCCCAGACCAGGTTTTGTGGGTAAATTCTACCAATCATTCAAAGAAGAATTCATACTGATCCTTCTTAAACTCTTCCAAAAAATGGGAAGGAGAGAGAATACTTCCAAACTCATCTTACGAGGCCAACATCATCCTGACACCAAACAAAGCCAGATACTTTAAGAAAAGAGAACTACAGGCCAATATCCCTAGTGAGCAAAGATGCAAAAACACCAATGGAATAGTAGCAAGCTGAATTTAACAACACATTGAAAGGATTATATACATCATGACCAAGTAGGATTTATTCCTGGGATGCAAGGATGGTTTAACATATGTAAATCAATCAGTGTGATACACCACATTAACAGAATGAAAGATAAAACCAACACGACCATCTCAATAGATTCAGAAAAAGCATCTGACAAAATTCACCATCCTTCATGATAAAAACTCTCAACAAAACCGGTATAGAAGGAACTTACCTCAATGCAATAAAAGCCATATATGAAAAGCCCATAGCTAATACAATCAATGGGGAAAAACTGAAAACTTTCCTCTAAGACAAGGATACCCACTCTTGCCACTTTGATTCAACATAGTGCTGGAAGTCATAGGCAGAGCAATTAGATAATAAAAAGAAATAAAAGGCATCCAAATCAAAAAGGAAATTAATGAAGTCAATTCCATTTATAATTGCAATAAAAAGAATAAAGTACAATTGACCTTGAACAACACAGGTTTGAACTGAGCTGGTCCACTTACATGCTGATTTTTTTTTTAAATACAGTACAATATTGTAAAGGTATTTTCTCTTATGATTTTCTTAATAGCATTTTCTTTTCTCTAGCTTACTTTATTGTAAGACTATATAGTAGTGTACCAAACATGTGTTAATTGACTATGTTATCAGTAAGGCTTTTGGTCAACAGTAGGCTATTAGTAATAAAGTTTTTGTGAAGTCAAAAGTTATACAGGGATTTCTCACTGCATGGGGGGAGTTGGTGTCCCTAACTCTCGCATTATTCAAGGGTCAGCTGTACTCAGGAGTAAGCTTAACCAAAGAAGTGAAAGACTTGTACACTGAAAACTATAAAATATTGATGAAGGAAATTAAAGAAGACATAGATAAATGGAAAGACATCCCATGTTCATGGGTTGGAAAAATTAATATTGTTAAAATGTTCATACTACTTTCAGCTCAATCCCTATCAAAATTCCAATGGCATTCTTTACAGAAATAGAAAAAATATTCCTAAAATTAATATGGAACCAAAAAAGACTCTGAATAGTCAAAGCAATCTTGAATAAGAACAAAGCTTCCTGGTTCCACAAAGTATGATACTGACATAAAAACATACGTATAGACCAGTGAAACAGAACAGAGGGCCCAGAAATAAATCCACACACTTATGGTCAACTAATCTTTGACAAGGATGCCACGAATATACAATGGGCAAAGGATAGTCTCTTCAGTAAAGGATGTGGGGAAAACTGGATATCTCCTAAAGAAGAATGAAATTGAACCCTTATCTCATGTCATATAAAAAATTAACTTAAACTGGATTAAAGACTTATATATAAGACCTGAAACTGTAAAACTAGTAGAAGAAAACATAGGGAAAAAGCTTCTTGACATTCAGTGGTCTTGGCAATGATCTTTGGGTCATGACACCAAAAAGTACAGGCAATAAAAGCAAAAGTAGGCAAGTGGGACTGTATCCAACTAAAAAGCTTCTGCATAGCAAAGGAAACAAAACAGTGAAAAGGCAACCTACAGAGTGGGAGGAAATATTTGCAAACCATGTATCTGATAAGGAGTCAATATCCAAACTATATAGGGAACTCAAACAACTCAATAGCAAAAACCCAAATAGCCTGGTTAAATACGGGCAAAGGGCTTGAATTGACATTTCTCAAAATAAGACATATAAATGGCCAATAGGTACATGGAAAGGTGCTCAACATCACCAGCCATCAGGGAAATGCAAATCAAAACCACAATGAAGTATCACCACACACTTGTTAGAATGGCTATTATCAAAGACAAGAGACTACAAGTGTTGGTGAGGATGTAGAGAAAAGTAAACCCTTGTACACTGTTGGTAGGAAGGCAAACTGGTATATCACCATTATGGAAAACAGTATGGAGGTCCCTCAAAAAATTAAAAATAGAACTGCCATATGATCCAGCGATTCCACTACTGGGTCTGTATCCAAAGCAAATGAAATCTGGATCTCAGAGAGACATCTGCAGTCCCATGTTCATTACAGCATTATTCACATTAGCCAAGATATGGAAATAACCCAAGTTTCTGTTGATGAATGAATGGATAAATAAAATGTATAAAGAAAAATAAGATGGAATATTAGTCACCCATAAAAATGAAGGAAATCCTGCCATTTGTGACAATATCGATGAACCAGGGGGACACCATGCTAAGTGAAAAGCCACACCCAGAAAGACAGACACTGTATGGTCTCACTTATGCATAGAACCTTAAATAGTCAAACTCACAGAAACAAAGAATAGCTTGGTGGTTGTCAGGGGCTGGGGGGAAACAGAAATGAGATGTCGGTCAAAGGGTACAAAGTTTCAGTTATTCAAGATAAGTGAGTTCAGGGGCTTTGAGTACAGCCCGGTGATGATAGTTAGCAATACTGTATTGCATACTTGAAATCTGCTAAGAGCATAGATCTTAAATTAAATCATCTTTACATACACACACAATAGTAACTATGTAGAGGTGGTGGATATGTTATTTAGTTTGTGGTAATCTAATATATTCATGTATTCATATATCAAAATATCAAGTTGTACACTTTAAACATACATAATTTTTATCGGAGAAATCTTGAAAAGTTGTTAAAAAATAAAAAACGAATGGAATTATCTATAATTATAATTATATTATATAATATATATAATTATATAATTCTTTATAATTATGACCCTGAACTTGATTTTTTAAAATTTAAAAATAGTTTGTGGCTATCTTTCGAAGCCAGTTTGTATAGAGCTACCTAAGTTTTTATAATAACTGCAGAATTTTCTTTTGCACAAACGCCGAATGCCCCGTGACACATTTAACGATCCTCTCACTGGCTTTCAGTTTGTTTCCAGTTCTTCTTTCGTCTTGTAACAATGTCACAGAAAGCTCAGCTATATCTGTCTGTAGCAGTGTGAACATTTTCCACAGGCTGATGGGAGAATCTAATAAGACAGTGCCTGTAAAAGTGATTTGTGACTCCGAAAAAGTGTAAGTGTATTCATTATTACCAATATCCTGTATTGTGTTAAAAAAAAAAGGAGGTAAAGTTTTAGAAGCTGAGAAAGTCAATGATTTAAAAAAAAAAAAAGTGCTTTTCTTTGATCTTTGGAAAAAAACCACCTCTAACACAGTGGTTTGCAACCTTCACTGTGCATTTAAATCACCTGGGTGCTTTTAATACCCACCTGTGCCTGCTCCCCTGATTCTGATTTCATTGATTTGGAGTGGGAACAGGGCATGGAGATTTGTTAAATGCTCTCCAGCTAGCGGGCAGCTGGAGTGGAGAGCCAGTACCACACGATCAATGAGCATCCACACCCCCTCAATGCCCAGTCAGGTGGATGGAAACTTGGATCTGAGAATACCCTGACCATCCTGAGTCATTAGGGCTTTTCATGGAGGGAGCATGGTATTGCTGCTCTTGAAATATCCTATTTGCTCATTGCTTTCTCACTTCTCGTGCGTTTTGCCGATGGTGGCAGATGGTCCTACAGCAGCTCTTCTGTAATCAGAAAGGCAACCATGGGCAGGGACTGGCAACTGTGCTTTGCCTGTGCAGAGTGGATCAGGCAGGTTGAAAAGATGCAGGAAGAAGTCTCTTGAGCCACTGGGTGACCCACAGGGTGGCATTCTGCAGGGGCCGGGGACTGCAGAAGGGTGAGGCTGTGCTCTGCTCGAAGCTTGAGCTGGCACATTTAGAATTTTGATCTGATGTACAGTACAAAGGGCTTACAAAAGCAAACTCTTTGGGAGCTAATCGTGATATGCTAATTAAGCATCGAACCTAGTTATTCATTAAAGAGATGCCCCAAGGGCTTCTGCCAGCCTAGTTGGAATTACCATGTGAAAGAGCTAACCCTGGATTACAGGAAATTATTTTATAATCTTGACTTCTTATTAATTTAGACAGGTGCCCTCAATTGAGAAGCGTTCTGGAAATGCAAGAACGAGAAATCATTGTGTTAGAGGAAGAAATAAGATATTGTTGGTTTTTTCATGATGCTCCGATGCAGCTCAGAGCCTGACACCAAGATCCAGCACACTCTCTGTGCTTAAATACTTCGTGACCTGATGTGACTCTTCCTTGTGTGGCACTGGCTTGAACCTTGTGTTCTCATCCCAGAACATACTGTCTCACTCAATCCTACAGGCGCCTGGAATTCACTTGTTCAAAAAATCTTGGAGGGCCAACTACGTGCTGAGGCCAGTTGTATAAGACTGATGAAGTCCTTGACCTCCTAGAGGTCATTTCAGATAGCATCGACAGCTTTGAAGGAAACAAACAAGACTTTGGCTTGCAAAGTGAATGGCAGTAGTGGGAAAAATGGGGGTGAGGTACATAGGAGTGGGCATGATGTCAGGTAGTGTAGAGTTGGTGAAGGCCTATCTGCAGAGGTGAGATCTGAGCTGCGTTCTGATGATGAAAGGAGCTGGGCATGGAAGACTAGAAGGAGGCACGACACGGGCAGAGAGCACAGCCTCTGCAAAGGGGTAGGGACAAATGGCTGAGCATGGTTGGGGAAGGGTGAAGGTGGCTCAAGATGGGACGAGCTCATGGGGGGCTTTGCAGACAATGGTAAGGAGCTTTGACTTTATTTCAAATGCAACAGGGAGTCACCGGTTTTAAGGAAGAAATCAGTTTATCAGATGTGCATTTTTGAAAGATTTCCCAGGGCAGAGTGGAGACAGAGGAGACCTTGCCTCCCCTTCTTGACCAGCAGCTCAGCTCTGGTCTCATCTTCTCTAGGACATCTTCCATGAATCACTGACCTTGAACGTCAAGTGCAGCTCCTCTCTGCTCCATGGCGCTCTTGTCCAGGGGACAGGTTCAAAGTACTTTACAGCTGGGATGGCAGGAGTACTGAGTGATCAGGACAGACGTAAGTCATAGACAACTGTACAATCACATGGATGCTGAATGTCATTGTTGACATTAGTCACCACCATCATTTGTTGATAATCATCACCAACACTTGCTGCACACTTATTTGTGTGAGACAAAATGCCAGCAGTAACATCACCTCATTTAACCCTCATAAAATTCCGTGAGTTGTGCATTCTGTCCATCTGAGTCATGGGGACACTGGGCCTCTGAGCGACGCTTTGCTCAAGGGAGTGGAAAGAGTTGAGATTGCCCTAGTTCCTATGCTGGTAGAGTTCACACTCTACTCATGCTCATGCACCATGTTATTTTGAAATTATTCTTTTCTCTACCTTTGAATAAACATCTCAAGGGCAGGGTTATCTTTCATCATATCCTATGCCCTGGGCCTGTCATGGGACTTGCTTGGAGGCGTTGGCAATGTTTGTTGAATGAATCCCAATTCTGCATCCTGTAGATTCTTCATCTTGGGAGGGGCCTCGGAGGAAACCCAGGCCAGCCACTTCTTTTAAAAATGAAGAAACTGAAACCAGAGTGAGGCTTGCCCAAGATCATACAGTCAATCATACATCCATTCATTCAACAGCGTTTATTGAGCAACCACTAAGTGAGGCAGAGTAGTGTGAGTTGAAGTTTAACAGGGCGATGGGGCCAGACCATGGGAAGCCTGGCAGGCCAAGCTAGGGGGGTCTGGATTCCATTTTAAGGGTGATGGAGAATTGTGTTTATGACTATACTCTTAGGACCACAGGCAAAGCTTCCGTGCCCCATCATGGAAGTGAGCAGCCTGACAAACATTGGTCTTTGGTGACAAGTAACTCAGCTTCCAAGCTGATAGAGAAGTACTCATCTTTACTATGTGAGCAGAACTACTGCAAACAAGCTTCCGAGTCGACAGCAAGCTATCCTTGCCATCGGTTAGGCTGAGAGCAGCATGTGGTATAAAGGTCTCACGCCGAGTTCACACTTGGCAGCAACGAGGTGATTGATGGGTGCGTACCAGGCTGTGCTCGCTCACCCTTCACGCCTCAGCAGAGTGACCAGCTGGGTCCTCAGACCGTGCTGTAGACGCCTCAGTTCGGCTTTCCCAGCGTGACACTCCATTAGCAGGAGCCCCTTAGTGAACTCAGGAAAGAGCAGCCTTGTCATGGAAGACTACACACCTGGCATTCGGAGGGATAACACCACCACCTTAATTACCCCTGCTTAGACACCTCAGTGGCTTCCCATTGTTCTGAGACGGAGATGGAGACCCAAATCTGAGCACAAGCCATGTGTGGCCCCTGGCGTTTCCCACCACGTCTCCTCGTTCCATGTGCTCTGGCTACAGTGACCCTTTAGTTTCCTTGCGCACCATGCTTCCTCCTTCCCTAGAGCCTATGCATACACTGTTCCTTCTGCCTAGGACGCCCTTCCCTCCCCTCTGTGTCTACCCTTTATTTACACACCCCTTTAGATCTGAGCTCAAGGGTCACCTCTTGAGAGAGATCCCCATGACCCACCCTCATGGCATCCCATGTCTTTCCTCTTTGAGACAGATCACAGTTTTGTTTCAGTTTCATTGTGCAATTGATTAATGCTTGCCATTTTCACTATGCTGACTTTAAGCTTCATTCAGGCAAGGATCATATCTGATGGGTCCTTGTCATGTCCCCATGCCCAGCACAGAACCTGGCACGTATTAGCTATAGCAACATAGAAACAATTGTTAAGTGAATGAATGAAGCCACGCAGGCTGGCAAAATACAATAATATGTGATGTCCCCAAGGGACAGGGAGAGCAAGGCACTTGGCAGAGCTGGTAAAGGAACAGCCTGGAATCCTAAAGAGAGGATCTCTAATGGGAACTCGCCACTGGGTACCCTTGGGCAAGGCAGGCCTCTCATTTATAAACAGGATAATAATATTAACTACTTCACAGAACTGTGGTGATGATTTTATGAGACAAAATATATAAAGCATTTAGCCCAGGGCCTGGCATCTCACAAGCACTCAGTAATTAGCTCTTCAGAATGACTAAACAAGCAATCGATAATAGAGCCTTCAGCTCTCGCGGGATAGGGGGTAGGTGTGTGCAGCCCCCTCTTCTGGGTCCTCACTTTGAGCCTGTTTTCCCAAGGGAAGCTTGAGCAAGATATTGCCTGTTCAAAACTTGGATCGTTTTCCAATTTCTCTTGTCCTGTTCAGACATGTATGGAGCACCCTGTGTTCCAGGCCCCGGATGAGGTGAGAGCTTTTAAAGAGAAACATTTCCCCGGTGGTTCATCCTATAATCGAGAGGTTGGCAGGCTTTCTGTAGAGTCAGAAAGTAAATAAATTCAGCTATGTGGGTTATGGGCTCTCTGTCACAACTCTTCAAGTCTGCTTTGGAATGAAAGGCACCACAGACAAAATATAAAAGAATGGGCGTCTCTGGGTTCCCGCAAAACTTTATTTACAAAAACAGGTGGCAGGCTGTGGTTTGCCAACCCTGCTAGTCTAAATTTGAGAGATGAATACAAAAATTCAGGGGGTATACTTTATCCAGTCAGTGTTCTATGGAGATAGGAAGAAAATACATATTGAAGGAATATCAATATTAACCTCTCCCTTCCCTTTAAATGATGATTACCGCTATCACATTTCTATAGCCCTTTAAACTTTTCAAGGGCAGATTCAACTCCGGGAGGGCTTGATTCCAGTCAAGCCACAAGTCCCACCCGTCGTCTGCCAGACGCCAGGCGACCAGAGATGAGCGCCATATATTCAATTACCCCATTTGTTCCTGACATAGGCAAACGATGAAACAAAGGCACAGAGAGTTTAAACAACTCTTCCGAGGTCACACAGCCAAGTGACTCTGGTCCGCTTTGCTTTCGGGTGTACACACTTTTTCTCCTCACAAGAAAGGAGAAAGACAAAGGTGTTTTATATCTGAGGGCAGATCACATTTCAACAGCGGTTGCTGGAACAATTATCAGCTAGAACTTATTTATAGAGCATCATTAACAAGTTCGTCTTTATGTGTAAGAGCGCACGCAGTCTGTGGAGGAGAAGGCGGTTTGGTATTTACCAACTGTCAAGTTCTGGCCCTCAGGTTTGGCAATTATCACCGGTCTGCCTGGTGACAGATCATTTCCTCCATTTTAAGATGCGGAATGCAATTACGGCTAAAGAGAGAAAGAAGTGCCTATAATTTCAGGGACTAAAGACCCCCAAATGTGGTCCAGCGATCACAGCAACCTATAAAACCAGAGTGAAATATGGTATTCCAACCTCCCCCACCGAAGACCCCCAAAGATAACAAAACCTGGGTTTTTAAAGCATGGTGTTTTTCACTGAGTTGCATGACAGTTGGCACACGTGGGGAGTGGTACGTTTGGATGGAGGATGCTTCTGGAAAAGCCATTACTTTGAATCCAGCCCAATACTTCTTCTGTCCAAATAACCCCAGGCTAGTTGTCTAGCCCCTCTGTGCCTTATTTTCTTCATCTGTGATATGGGAATGCAGCTAAGGATCATTGTGAGAGTAAAACAAAAACATCCACTACACAGTCTTTCAGGAACGAGGCAGGGTATAGTCAAACATGCAAAATAAATGAGGTGACACATACAAAGTACCACACATAGGAAAGGTGATTCTAATATTCCTTCTTTTTCCTTCCACAATGCAGAGATTGGACACACTTTCCTTCTTACTGGTTTCTGGACTTGAAATCTGTTGTCACAAAACAAACCACATGCCAAGAATCTTCTGGAGCATTCTCTCTTCTGAAGAGACATATTTCTCAAACGTTTATCACGAACCACCGAATTAGGCTATTCCCTGATGCTTTTCTTTTCCTTTTTTTCCCCTGCAACATTTTGAAATAGCCATTTCTAGAAGCCAAGCTCTCTTCCTATGATCCTTTTTTCAAAGCATCTGTATCCTTTCCAACTCTCCTGAAAGAAGCTGCAGAAAGCCAGAGCAGGATGCCCTCCTGTAATGAGGTCTGGATCCTCCCGGAAGTGACTTCAGGCAGTGGCTGCTACCTGCCAGGATGGGAAGGTGAGGTCTGCAGGTATGTTTTGAACCTTGGCTGATTTTAATGAATGCTCTGCATCCTGCTACCCACACTTCACTGCTCCTGTCCTTCCTCTGCATCCAGCTACTTCCTGCCTATGCTCCCATGACGTCAAATGCATCCCAGCAAAGGGCACGGCGGTGGGGGGAGGCTCATTCACTGGCTCTGGAGTTAAATGTCCTGGGTTCAAGTCCTGGTTATTCAGTCTCTTTGAGCCTCAATGTCTTCATACGCAAAAATGTGACTCCAACATAACCTTGCAAAGAGTCAGGATGATTAAATGAGCTAAAACATGTAAACGAGCTTTAGTGTGTAAATGAGATAAAGCAGGCTTTAGGAGCTGTGCCTGGAACAAAGCAAACGCTCATTAAATGGGAGGCTTGGTTATTACTATTAGACACGTCTGGCTGCTGGGGCTTAGATAAGGGACACGAGAAGCCTGGAAGGATGAAGTGACCTGTTACATCCAATAGATTACAGCAGAGCCCAGCTGTGAACACTTGGAGACTGTATTTCTTGAAGACAAGGTTAGTCTATTATTCATTTTTGTATCTTACTTTATCTTACTGTCATCTGCTGCCAAGAAGATTCTGCCAGTCTTTTCTTTCTGTAGTTCATATGATGAAAACTGTAGATGTACCGGACACACTGTCTCCATTATCTGTGCACCACCTCTCTTAGCCTCATGGTCATCCTTGTGGAAGAGCCTGTCCCCGGGGTGAAAACCCATGTTCTGGTACGTTCAGCTCGTTTTTGTTCCATGTTTATTGAATAAGGAACCCCAGAGCTCACATAAATAGTATTAATGAAGGCTCACTTTGTTCTAATTATTGTAGGGACATGTTATATAGTTCCTTTGGTTAAGATAAGAATCTTTTTTCTACTTCTAGTACCCACAGAAAAGCCTTGGCCAGAATGGGTTTATAAGTATGTTCCATAAGACTCTTTTTTTTTTTTTAAGATTTTATTTATTTATTTATTTGAGAGAGAGAGAGAAACAGCATGAGAGGGGAGAGGGTCAGAGGGAGAAGAAGGCTCCCCGCTGAGCCGGGAGCCCAATGTGGGACTCGATTCCAGGACCCCGGGATCATGACCTGAGCCGAAGGCAGTCGCTTAACCAACTGAGCCACCCAGGCGCCCTCCCTGTTCCATAAGACTCTTAAGGGGTAGGCAGGCCATGGTCTCTTACAATCTTATATGTAAGAAGCCTAAGCTAATATTAGCTAATGGAAAACAATATTATGTTAAAAATTATTTTTATTATTATCTTACTCTATATTTTTATCTTATGTACTTTATTTTATTATTTTATTATGATCAAGTAGGGTTCATATCAGGAATCAAGAGTCAACATTAGAAAAAAATCTTCCAAAGTAATTTGGTTGAATGGAGGGGGGAAGAACCGTGAACACTTTTCAGGAGGGATGACCTACTTTTAAGTCACACTTATACCAAATTAATATGCATTTTAGTGGAATTATTTCTCATCTTGGCCCAAGAACATGGCTTTAACAGTTGAGTCTTCTGCCTTCACCGATGTGATGGCTGGTCTTGCATCTCTTAGACACTGTAGAAACTGTTAAGTTACTTTTGTTTCATTGTCCTGCTTAAAATGACTTCAGTTTTGAACTTAAAAAAGAAGAGTCCAGTGCTTCAACCTGATGGCCAGGATATCTTTGCCTGAGGTCTGATCTCAGGGCGTGGACGAGGAAGGCAACCTCCAAATGATCATGTGACGGCGTGGGCCAAAGCATGTCCATGGGAGACTGAGTCAGGCTCTGAAAACTTCCTTCTCTATTGCTCGGGGCCACCACCCACAGTGCAGTGTGAATGACGTTCCAGGGGATCACGGTGTAAGGTTTCTATCCTTTCACAGTTATTTGTAGATGTTTATGGACTCACTAGTTTGGATATAATTCAACAGAAGAGACACATGATCTGTCAAATATCCACAGACCACAACCATTACTAGGGGCTCTGCAGCAGGCGCATGCCGAGGGCTTGATCCAAAGGCCTTCTGAGCTTCACTTCGCAGTTGGTCCTGGGATTAGCCAACCTCACATAAGTGCGAAACAGAGGAGGAACCAAACTCTCCTTGGTAATTGAAGACAGCTATGTGGTACCGGATGGCGTGAGGGCCTCAGAATCTCAAGTTCTAGTCCTCGGGGTCCAAGCTCTGTGCCTTCCTTGCTTTGTGACCTCAGGTGATCACCTAATTTTCTTCTGTCTCAGTTTCCTGATCTGTAACATGAGGCCAGCCACTTGTGCCTTCTGGGCTTTTGGGAAGGATTTGAAAACATAATGGATTACACATCCGGGTGTATTTTCAGCACGTGGGACAGTGCCTGGCATATTCTATGTTCTTAGATACTTGAAGGAAGAAATGCATGTATGAAAATCCTTCATATGCATATTTTCTTTTTACTCCAAACGCTGGACGACTCAGTCTTTTCAGGACTCTAATAAATGATTCTTACAGGTATCCTGGTGGGAAGAGTAGCTGGGGTGGGGAGGTGGGGGCTACTTGGATGACATCTTTGGAAGAAAAAGAAAAGAGCTCATCTGGAGAATAGTGAGACTCTTTGGGAGCAATAACAAAGGTTAAATTCGGCACATTATAGAGGCAGAACCTGTCGTTCCAGGTTCTCAGACCAGGGCAAGGGAACCACTAGGCCAAGAGTAAAAGCCCTTCTTTTTCTCAGATTCCGACTCTAAAAGCAAGTAACTCTATCAAGACTTTGATGACACATTATCCAGTCACATCTGCTTTCTGCAGAGGCTGCGAACAAGCCATCACGGAGGAAGGAAAGATGAGATCCTCACAGACCTCTCGCGTGGCCGCCATATTCAGTCAGTGCTAATTCAGAAGAGTTACTTTTGATGAGTACTCTCCTGCCTGTCGTATTAATGGAAATCGAAACACAACATCTATTAGGTAAGAGAGGAGGGTTTTTTCTTCTCTTGTAAATCAGGCTGCGGAGCAATTTGGATAAAATGTTCCTAAAACTAGGCTTTATTTTGCACACATTAATTGCATAAAGTGTAATACTTAACTAGATACGCACACTTTCAAAGTCCATTAAATGTACATAAATATAATCCACAGGATTGACCCTGGGGATGAGGAGTAGAAAGAGCTCCAAGCTGGCAGTCAAGGGGACTGGGTTTTAAAGGACAGTGCTGCCACTCAATAGTTGGGTGGGTCCCTGCTCCCTTTTAGACCTCAGGGTGTTTATCTGGAAAACATGGAGATTTCAAGGACAGGGTTTTTGATTCTTCTAAAAAATGCACATGGGTGGGAGGTGTGGGCTGTTGCCTCCTGAGTTTCTGTCAAAGTCAATTAAGTCACATAAAACTGAAACCAAATATTTATTTGAAATGTTTAAATGAAAGCTTCTGTGAAATGTTTAAGTGGAAGTTGTAGTATACAGCATGTGTCAGCCTGTGGTCACAAATGGAATGACTTAGAGGTGGCCAGGCTGGTTGACAAGAGAAGAGGGGCTAAGGTCAAAGAATACCTGTGTGCAAGTCAGGAACAGTCTCTGGGTCTCCTGGCTGCCCATCTGTGACCTCTGATTTGACAGTGTTTAGGCCAAACCAAATCACACTCAAACAAAACAAAATATCCCAAACCCGAGAACCGACACCCATGTTTTCATTCAGTTATTCTTTCGGTAAACACTTATCTGTGCCTCCTGGGCACCAGGCACCGTGTAGGACATGAGGTGATAAAAAGAGGGAAGGTCTCAGAGGCAGAAGGAAGCACATGTACAAAGGCCCTGTGGCACCAGGGAGGCGTGTGTAAGAAGAAACGGCTGGAGCCCAGAAGGAAAGGTGAGCTAGGAGAAAAAGGGAGGGACCACACCCATACCCAGCCTTGGAGATCCTGATGAGAATTTTGCCTTTATCCTAGGAAAAAGCACAAGTCATCTGAAGTTTTAAGACCAAAGGAAGGGTGTGTATGAAGGGATGGGGAATAGTGATGACATCAGATTTGCTTTTCGCACAGATCACTGAACCAAAAATTATGGAGAGAAGTCTGTAAGTACAGGAGGCTCTTCACTACAGCTCATTTCCTCACTATGGTGTTGGATCCTTCCAGGTTCTCAGTGAGCCAGGCATTCCAAACCCTGGAATCAGATCACCCCAATTCAATAACATATCCCACATCATGGTGCTTGACAAGTTAAAAATAATTTGAATATCTGCTTAAATTTTTTAATCTTAAAAGGCACGGAACATTATCTCGTGATTTTTTTTTTCTTAAAAAAAAAAGAGAATTAAAAGAACAACATATTAATTACAGGGAATAGGAAACCCTCAGGCAAGCTTCTGAAAAATCAGGAAAAGTATTCAGGAAGATTATAAAAGATGAGTAATGAGTATAAAACATCTTTTGGCAAACACAGAAAAGTATTAGCTTATTCCAAGAAATAAGATAAGGTTGGCCAATCACTGTAAAAGAAATAGCAACCCCCCTGCCCCCCCCAAAAAACACTCAGCAACCAAGAAAGCCCTAATCCTACTTATAAGAAAAAGTACAAAAGCAATAATTCAGGAACTAATTTGACCGACGCAGGGATGGCCATGTTGGTTCCAGGCTATTGTTGCAATTTACAAGAAGCCAAATGCCAGAGGATAATGGGATCTGTCGTGAGGGTTCTCTCATGCCACACAGCGGGGAGGGAGCCACAAAGACATGCCACATTGAAGAAGAAGGAAGGAATTATGGATGCTGATGGGCTCACTGGCCAGGCTGACAGAGTCCTAGAATCCAGCCCTTCCTCTTCTACCCAGGCAATGTTTTATAGTCAGACAGCTGTGCACAGTGGGCTCTGGACCAGTCTTAATTGTGTGTGACTATCCTATGCAATCCAAGGTCTTTAGAACTTTTGTACCCCTCCGACTAATTGCCTGTAGTACCCCCCCAATCATGGTGACAATCCTAAATGCCTCCCACACATTTTCAAACAACCCCTCCAGTACAAACACCTTGGAATGTGGAGGGGGGTTTGGATTGGGGGTACTGCTCAGACTGAGGGTCATGGCTGGGAAATTCAGCTTCCTTATCTGTAAGCTGGAGGTAATGATGGGGTTCCCATGCTACATGTCTGAGCTATGCATCTTCATGAAGGTTGCAGGGTCTCAGGGGTGAAGCAAAAATGACCTTGGGTTGCCATACCCTTCCTGCTGTGCCCCTGTGTGGTCTGATCGTCATTCAACACCAATTCTTTGCAGGATGCAGCTAGCTCCTTCCTCTGCTGGTGGATCTTGTTTTATAGAAGGATCCTTTGATTCTGTTGCTGAGGGGTGGGTTGGGGCTGACCGTGGGGAAAAGGAGACAGAAGAAGGGAAGCTGAATTACCCTCACTCTATGGCCGGGGAGCCCAGATGGTGCCCTTGTCCTAGGCTCCCAAAATAAACTCTTGGAGGGGGACAGAGACCACATTTTGCTGACAGCATTTGGGAAGAGGCATGTGTGCAGTCTATATTAAGACTTCCGATGTCCATTCCGAGAGTATCTGTGTGCCCGTGAGAGCACATTGTCTTTACTTGCAGACCACTGGGCCTAATATCTCTGTGGGCAGAGCACATTTCATCCTCTCCCTCCCATGCTGTAAGCCACTCAACCATTCCATGAAGGGTTTGGCCCCAAATCAAGGCTCCATGTGGGACCTCCGTCATTTACCAGGGCAAAGGTTGTTTGCAGCAGAACCAGGTCAGTCAGAAGGGAAGGCTTGAGTCCCTTGTGCAACTAGAGTCTGAGACATTCCCAAGGGGGAGTGGGGTCAGTACATTCACATCCCCGGAGAGGTAGCACCCACTCTGTGCCAGGAACTGTGCTGGGGTGGGGATTCCAAGACGGAAACCAAATCTTGGCCTCAAGCAGTTCTCAGTTCATGGAGAGCTTCATAATTTACATTGGATCTTCATGTACATTTCCTCACTGGACTCACATAATAGCCCTGCTGTGAATTAGCCCAGGAAGCTTTGAAGCCTACGTTCAGACAGGAGACCAAGGACCCAAAGCCACTCAGCTGGGAAGTGGTAGATCCTAGACTGGAATCCTGGTCTCTTATTTTCCAAACATAGTCTATTTTCCATCCCTAGACTTTTGTTCAGGCTGCTTCTTTCATCTCGTGTTGAAATCATTCTCTCCACTCATCCCCATCTCGCCTGCTTATCAATTAAAAAAAAAAAAATTAAAGGAGCTGCTGTGTACGGAGAGTTTTCCACAGGCCAGCAGGGTCTGGAATACCCTGTAGACTCCATCTCATTCAATTCCTGTAACAGATGTCGTTGCAGGAACTGCTGTTCCCACTTAACAGATGTGGAAACTGAGGCCCAGGGGGGTGTGTGTGGAACGACTTGCTTGAGGTTCCCCCAGGTGATAAAAGGTAGAGTCATGAGTCAAACCTGGCCTGGGGGGGTCCACAGAAGCAGCCTCTGCTTCCCGGGGGTTAGCACGGTTGCTCTGTCTGCTTCGGGCCTCCCTGGCCGGACCTCTGGGACACCAATGCTCGAGTGAACCTGGGGAAGTTTCCTTCCTTTGCTGGGCCCTGGTGAGGGGTTGGGTGATTTCAGAGCTCCATTCCAGCCCTGCCTTTCTCTGGTTCTGCCTACCGTGCCCACACTGCCCCCAGGTTTCCAGTCTTCAAAGAGTCACAGCAGCAATGACAACACTAGTGAGTATTATTGAGCCCTTAGTGGGAGCCGGGACCGTGCCAGCTAGTTCACGTGCATTCTCTCTCATGCACGAGGACCTCACCATTACCTCCAATTCATAGATAAGGCACAGAGATGTTAAGTAATGCAGGGCACGCAGTTATTCAGGGATGGAACAAGGGCTGGAGCCTGACGCCAAAGACAACATGGCCCCCAAGCAGATGCAAAAGCTTTGGGATTCGGATGGTCAAGACGACGGAGGGACTGGCTAAAGATATGAATCCCCTCTGGGTGAAGGCCTCATGCACTGGAGGGTTTCCCCGATTGTCAGCTGCAGAGACCAAGGCACAGGGGTCCATTCTCCCCCATGCTCCTTCCTCAGCTCCAGTAGCTGGGCGTCCTGTCCCCTGAGGTTGGAGGGAGTGGGCTTGGTGCATGAGTCAGCCTCAAGGAGGAGGTGGGAGCCACTGCAGACACACCGCTAACCCTTTCCCTGTAAGCTCGGCCTCCAGCCTCTAGGCTTTTCCCAAGTGCTAATGCTGCCTCCTCCTTCCCCCCTCCAGACCTCCCTGCCCTTGGTGAGTCCTCAGCCCTAAGCTCTGCAACTTAGTAGCAAAATGAGATATCGGGCAAGCTGCTTGACTTCTTGAAGCATGGGTTTCCCCCTCTATAAAATAGGGATGACGAGAATGTTATTACCCGAACTCATAGGATTTATCAGGAGGATCAAATAAGATAATGCTCGTCAAACATCAAGCGCAATGCCTGGTATATTGTAGGAAACCAATACATGTTAGCTATATGACTGTACTAACTTAGGGGCAGTGAGAGCAAATGACCCCCAACTCAGGTGTTAGTGACTCATATGCAAAACAATGACCTAAACAATGGACCGCTAATGAGTCCCCACGGCCAGATCCCGCTGTTTCTGGCCTTTTCTTGCCTACGTATCTACAACATACAGCTTCTCGTTTAAGGGGTTCCTTCCTCTTCATGCACGTGCCTCATAGTTTCACATTTGGCCTGGCATCACGCTGTCTGTCCCCAACTGGAATGGCCATTTTTTTTTTTTTTTTTAGCTGTCATTTCTGCGAACTGAAAGTCCCTCCTCATTGCCATCTCCTCCATGCTGGCTCTCTGGATTTTCCTCTCTGGATTTGCTCTCTTTGTTCTTTTGAATTCTCATCGTACTGCAATGTGGATTTTCCTCTGCTTTAAATGATAACTTTTTGTGTCCTTGTAGCGATTACCCCTCAACCTCTAAGGAGCGGAAAGAGTTGAAAATCTGACCCTAGCCCTGGCACTAACTCTGTGACTTAGGGCCAGTGAGTTAACCTCTCTGAACTTGAATTTCTTCCTCTTTAAGATGGGACTAATACGACTTATTTTTCTAATCATTTTAAGTATTACATAAGTTCACGCACGTAAAACACTTAGCACATGCCGGGCTAGCAACAGGCACTCATGAATTCTAATTTATCCTTCCAGCTCACTTTCCTTCCTGACTCTTCCCCCCCCACACATATACTCACACACACACACACATCTACACACCCCACTGCCACTTGCTACCACCACCCCAAAGTGGCTCATTGCTGGTGTCCGTGGGGTCACAGCATGGAGAGCTGTAAGACTCATTAGCGGTCCATTGTTTAGGTCATTGTTTTGCATATGAGTCACTAACACCTGAGTTGGGGGTCATTTGCTCTCACTGCCCCTAAGTTAGTACAGTCATATAGCTAACATGTATTGGTTTCCTACAATATACCAGGCATTGCGCTTGATGTTTGACGAGCATTATCTTATTTGATCCTCCTGATAAATCCTATGAGTTCGGGTAATAACATTCTCGTCATCCCTATTTTATAGAGGGGGAAACCCATGCTTCAAGAAGTCAAGCAGCTTGCCCGATATCTCATTTTGCTACTAAGTTGCAGAGCTAGAATTTGAACCCCAGAGCATAATTCTAGAGCCTGGCTCTTACACAGAAGCTTAAAACAAAAGTGGACCCCAGATATCCTATATTCTTCCCAGAGTCCTCTCTAGGACCTCAGGAATGGCTGAGGCAATTCAGAAACAGCTCATTTCTGTCAGGGCAACTTGCCCAGCTCTGCCCAGGGAAGCTCAATTGAACAGAAATGAATTCCAGCAGTCAGCCCCTTGCCCGGCCAATCTCCTCCCTCAATGGCTAGAATAAACTCCACAAGGGCTGGCCGCTTTCCGCTTTCTGGTGGGGAGCTCCTGCGAGCTTTGCAGGAGAGGAGGCCTGCCCTTAGGCCGCCGGAGATGGCGACTTTTCACTCTATCTTGGGCTGACACAAAACACCCACCTCTCTTGCTGGTCATTCGGAGGTGAACAGGCCTGTGGCTGGCCGTAAGGCCTGTCGAATTGCATGGGTGCCAGAAAGGGCCATTCTTGGCTTTCTGGGACCTTGGATACAGAGCTGGGTAGGGCAGGGATAAGCAAAAATGGCTTCCCAGGCCGTGTCCTGGAGCCTCTTGTGTTCATTTCCCTTCTTTGGTGTTTGGAAAGCAGGACCCCCGGAGACCAGATGGCCGAGATCCAAGGCTAACTCAAGGCAGTCCCATAGAGCTGTGCTCACTGGTGGTGGGGTGAATCATGGCATCTCAGCATGGGAGACATCAAGCATTTGCAGGGAATTTCATACTCCAAATCTCAGTCACACTTGGGGTCCTGCCACTGAACGTCCTTCTGGATCTGCCCCACCTGCATCCGCTCTACCAATGCCACCAACTTCCCAGCACTGCGTTTTATGAACCTGGGCACCTCGGAAGACTCTGTCTTCCTTACTCCGGGGAGCCCATTTGTCACTGCACCCTGTGGATTTCAGAGATCTTTCTAAATAGTTCTGGCAACTGTCCTCATCCCCATTCCCAGGGCCATGACTACAGTTCAGGGTCTCACCTAATCTTACCTGGAATGTTCCACAACCTCCTAAGTGGCCTTGCTGCTTCTAATCCAGTCTCTGCACAGGGTCATTGTGATGGCTCTAAGTGCAGACACTTCACTCCCCTGCTTAGGGAACTCTTCTGTGGCACCTCACTCTCCTGAGAGAAACATCCAAGCCCCTTTCAATGGCCAGGGAGGCGTTCACGACCTCCATGTTTCACCTTCCTGTCAAACCACACATGCCGGCCACCCTAAGCCACTGCAGCTTCATGGACAGACCCAACTATTTGCACATCTGTATCTCTGACTATGCCTTTCCCTCCACCTGAAATGTCCTTCACCCCTGTGTTCATCTGGCAGACTCTTATTCATCCTTCAAAACCCTGCTGAGGCTTCACCTTCCAGGTAGAAATGTGCTCATTTACCTCTGAGCCACCTTCCTACCTGCGACATACCTCTAGTAAGCCTTTACGGCTCCGCACTGCAGTGATTGTTCATAGGAACATCCCCCAGGTTTTCTAGAAAGCGACTGTCCAGGATCGAGCACAATCCCCGTCATATCATAGGCACTAAATACACTTTGTTGATATGGATGATTTCCCCAAATTGATCAAGCTGATTCCTCTCACCAAGTACAACCACCACAGGGAAGAAAAATCATCCTCTTACTTAGGAAAAAGAATTACTTGACATGTCTTAAAACTGTAAAACCCATGAACAAGCGCTTTATCCTTCTTTTTGTGGTTACTTTTTCTTTTTTATTGCATGGCTGGAGTCTGGATAAGTTGCCTGAGTTTTATTCATTTTCCAAACTCTGATCGTTATCTTGGAGGGTGGGGTGGGATGAAAAAACAAACCATATATTGTAGCTTTTTTCTTTCCCAGAGACATATATAGAGCAGCCTCTGAAGAAGTATTAATATTGAGAAAGATGCTATTATCTGCATTTTATTAATTAATCCATACATCTACCTGTCATTCTTTCTTTTCTATGGCCTTCCTCACAGCAGTAGTGCACACTTCTGCTGTTGGTAAATTGGCACAATAAATCTGGTGGGACCACCTCTATTTCCAGCCGTTCACTTAACATTTTATCACGCGGCTGTGGTCTCAGGATTGAAGTCAGTTAAAAAGATTAATACCATTTAATACCACCCAGAAGGAAGATGCCAGAAATCTGTTTAAGGTCTCATTATTCATGTCTTCATTCCCTTTGTGTGTGTATTCTGATAAGCATAACCATCCTTTTTAGGCTGCTAATAACTACTTAAAATGATTAAGGTAACTAGTTATTTCCTGTAAGAAAATTGCTCTGTTGTCATTAACACAGAATTAAAATGGCTCCCGTTTCATCTTCAGCACACAGCCTCTTGGCCCCCAGTTGCCTTAAATAAACAGAGAACCAACTCAAGGAGGCTGTGTGCTCCTTTGTAAGCGATGAGCTCTGACTAGGCAAGGAGAGGAAGTGTAGCTTTGCCGAGGACCCCGCTACGGAGGCGGATGCTGGGAAGGAATACTTGGCTGACACGCATGTTGTAAGCCCATCCCTCTGACCTGCCACAGGGTTTGCAGGAGTATGATTCACATAATTGCCATAATTGGCATTATTCCTGTGAGGCCTGAGCAATGTGAATGGGATCCGGGACTCTGTAAAATCTCCCAGTCCTCTGGACCAGCGGTTCTAAAGTTTTCTCTTCCCTGGACACATACATGACATTCACCTGTGATACACATACACTCCCACGGGAATGCTCTGCTTTTGGAGAAAGACCCACAGATATCTTGTCGGGACAGAAACATCAAGATCATTTGCAGGTCCCCTAGCTAGTAATGGTAAGTGAGTAATGATGGCTGCTCATTGGGGGTTTTAGCATAAATAATTTTGACCAGTGCTACTTAAGGTGGAATCTATGAACATGCATCCTATAGTTTGTTTGAATATCCATTTCCAGTTCTGGATATATATCCAGGAGTGGAATTGCTGGGTCATATGGCAATTATATGTTTAACCCCTTGAGGGCCTGCCAAACTGTTTTCCTACATTTTAAAAAATATTTAATTTAATTTTATTATGTTATGTTAGTCACCATAAAATATATCATTAGTTTTTGATGTAGTGTTCCATGATTCATTGTTTTCGGATAACACCCAGTGCTCCATGCAGTACGTGCCCTCCTTAATACCCATCACCGAGCTAACCCATCCCCCCCGCCACCTCCCCCTAGAACCCTGTTTGTTTCTCGGAGTCCATAGTCTCTCATGGTTCGTCTCCCCCTCTGATTTCCTCTCCTTCATTTTTCCCTTCCTTCTCCTAATATCCTCCATGCTCTTCCTTATGTTCCACAAATAAGTGAAACCATATGAGAATTGACTTTCTCTGCTTGACTTATTTCACTCAGCATAATCTCCTCCAGTCCCATCCATGTTGATGTAAAAGTTGGGTATTCATCCTTTCTGATGGCTGAGTAATATTCCATTGTATATATGGACCACATCTTCTTTATCCATTCATCTGTTGAAGGGCATCTCAGCTCTTTCTACAGTTTGGCTATTGCGGACATTGCTGCTGTGAACATTGGGGTGCATATGGCCCTTCTTTTCACTACATCTGTGTCTTTGGGGTAAATACCCAGTAGTGCAATTGCTGGGTCAAAGGGTAGCTCTACATTTTTTAAACAGCACTTACCTGTGCCAGGCATTGAGTGAGAGTTCATAAGACAGTGCACTTGGACAATAAAGGTCGAGAGACAGGAGACAAGCGGGGCTGGAGGAGTCCATGCAGTCTACGGATCTGTCACATTGTCCTTCTCACTCTTTTTTGCTCTTGCTCTCTCCCACCTTTTTTTAAAAAATTTTTATTTATTTCTTAAAAGATTTTATTTATTTATTTGTGTGTGTGTGAGAGAGAGAGGGAGCATGCACAAGCAGGGGGAGCAGTAGGTAGAGGGAGAAGCAGGCTCCCCGCTGAGCAAGGAGCCTGACATGGGACTTGATCCCAGGACCCTGGGATCGTGACCTGAGCCAAAGGGAGACACTTAACTGACTGAGCCACCCAGGCGTCCCTTGCTCTTTTCCGCCTTAACCATCTGCCACGAGTGGCTGCACCCAGCATCGGCATCACCTAGGAGCTTGTTGGAAATGCAGAACGTGGGGCCCCGCCCAGACCTACTGCAGCATCAGCTTGGGGGGGGGCGGGGTAGGCGGAGCTCAGGATCTGTGTTGAAGAAGCTGTCCGGGTGACTCTGATTTCTCAGGTTTGAGAAGTTCTGAGACAGACCTAGGTACAGCCTCCCAGCCACCCTCTTTCCTTTTATGCTGGAAAACCTCCCTGAAGCAAAGTGAGTGAGGGAGATACTGCATTAGGGACACTTTTGAGTCTGCTTTAATTTATATAAAATCAATCATTTGCAACACTCTGTGTGTACCTCACTTCATTTACATTTACAATAATAATACTAGACTATTTTGGGCAGTCCTGCATGGAAAGCCACCTTGGCCCCATGTTACACCAGTGACTGTCAGTTGGTCTCCACAGAAATAATCCAGGATCTTCCTAGTAATTCCAGAGACTGTGCTCCTCCTCAGTGCTCACTCCAACCTGCAGTTGTGATGACTGGTCTACAGAGGAGTCAAATGCCCCCTGGTTAGCCCTCTGTGGCTTCCTGACAGCCAATGGCAGCGTTGACCTGTGATATTTGGTGCTTGCGTTGAGCTCTTCACATCTCTGCTGGTCAGGAAGTAGCAATGTAGTAGAGGATTGAGACCCTGCATTTTGTTGTCAGAAAGACCAGGATTCAAACCCGCCCCTTGAACTTGAACCTGTTTCTTAACTCTTGAAGAAGTCAATATCTTGCCTGCAGAATGGGTTAATAATCTCTACTACATGGAATATGTGTCCAATAAGTAGTGGTTATTATTGTTATTGATCCTTGCTGATGATATGTGTGGGAACTCTCCATAGTGCTTCTGTCCGCCCTCCCTCTCTCCTTTTAATAATAAAAAAAGAAATACATGGAAAGAGGCAGACAGTTAAGGTAGGGTAGAGAGAGCAAGGGAGAGAGGCACTTGTCATGGTTCCCCAAAAGCTTCTAGAAGTACTGAAACCTTCTGGTCTCCTCCTGTCTCTAGATGTTTTTTGTTCAAGTGCACTCTCTTGTGAGCTCTTGAACTCAGTGTTTGGTACAGGGTAAGTGCTCAATTTAAAAATACAGAAAAACAGTTTGGTTGTTCCTCAGAAAGTTAAACCTACAATTACCATATAACTCAGCAATTCCACTCCTAGGTATATATCCAAAAGAACTGAATATAGGTACTCAAACAAAAACTTGTGCATGCATATTTATAGCCACACTATTCACAACAGACAAAAGGGGGAAACAATACACATGTCCATCAATGGATGAATGGATAAACAAATTATGGTCTACCCATCCAATGGAGTATTGGTCGGTCATAAAAAGGAATAAAACACCCATATAGGCTATAACAGGGATGAACCTCAAAAACATTATGCTGAGTGAAAGAAGCCAGACACCAAGGGTTATATATTGTACAATTCCATTTATGTACACTATCTCGGAATAAGTAAATCCATAGATAGCAGATTGGTGGTAGCCAGGGGCTGGGGGTGGGAGGAAGCATGCGGAGTGACTATTTAATAGGTATGGGGTTTTATGGGGGGGTGACAAAAATATTTTGGAACTAGATGAAGGTGGTGGCTGCACAATTTTGTCATTGTACTAAGAGCCACAGAATTGTCCACTTTAAAATGGTTAGTTTAATGTTACTGAAATTAAAAAAACATATGCCTAGACGATAAAAAAATGAAAGGCTGACCTTGAATGATCGGTTTCAGTATTCCTAAAAGCACAACCACTGAAACAGATCTTTTATTTCTGTTGCTCCTTGCTATGACTAAAAATCCATCAGTCTGTGTGGGGAACTCCAGTGAGGGATGGATGGCTCTCTGGCAAGTGTACGTGGCCATAAATTTGGCCTTGCTGGTGCAAGGATTTCAGGTAAGAATCAGGAACTGTGAAAGCTGTTAACAACTCAGCTGTTTCCAAGACAGGTGAGCATCTAAGACAGGGCCATGGGCAAGGTTTAGTGTAGTCAGGAGAAAAATGTGAAGGAAATGCATGTAGGCAAGCCCTCCTGAGAGACAGATTCAGGGGCATAAAATTGGCAGTTCTTCTCTATTAAACAATTTGGGATGATCTGAAGTCTCCTCCAAGTTCCTGTCTCTCTCTTTATCTTAATTAGCAAAGCAAAGTCTTAGGTGCAGTAAGCCCTCTCCTTCCCTAACAGATTAGCTGGTAAATAGGAAGCTGAGCTTTTGCAAGAGTCTAATAATCAAGGAGTGAAGGAAAGAAGGACAGGACAGCCTGCAGACTAAGAGCTATGTGCTGCGAGGCGAACAAAGCCTTCCCAACCCATTAATTCACATGCAAATTCATTCACCTTCAAAAACAATGGCACTCGTTTTTTTGGTGTACTGTAAGGAATCAAAGATAGACGTGACCTAGTCATTCTCCCCCCTAGAAGAGCTTACTGACTATTGAGGGTTGAAAGGGAGATGAGGACACAAACAAGTATTAAGCAAACAGGAGGGGCATGTGTCAGATTGTATTGTGCACGAGGATCACTTAGGGAGCTTGCTAAGATGCAAGTCTGATTCACTAGGTCTGGGGCAGGGCCCGAGATTCTGCATTTCTCAAAGTACTGAGGTGAAAGCATGCTTCTGGTCTGAGGACGCCCACTCGACACAGCAAGGAGCTAGAATATGATAACGGAGTGATGATACGAAGTGGGGTTCGGCAAACTCTGGCCTGTGGGCCCCATCCGGCTTGCTCCCTGTTTTTGCATGGCTCACGAACTAAGGAAGGTTATACGCTTTTAAATGGAAAATAAAGGAAGTATGCTCTTTCATGACATCTGAAAATTCTATAAAATTCAAATTTTAGTGTCCATAAATAATGTTTCATTGGAACACAGATGACCCCATTCCTTTACCTATTGTCTATGACTGCTTTCTCACTGCAAAGACAGAGTTGAGGATTTGCAACTGAAACCATATGGCCCACGGAACCTAAAATACTCATCTCTGGCCTTTTATGTGAAGTTTGTCTACCCCTGGCATAAAATAATAAGGGATTTCGAGAGAAAGGGAGAGACTACTTCCTGCTGGATTAATCGGAGGAGAATTCAAGGAAGGAGGGCATCTGAGTGTCTTGACTGTGGGTAGAATCTGAATGGTAGCCTTTGGGGAAGAAAGAAATCCACGAGGTACAAAGTCGTGGAAGTGGGAAACACAGGGGACGCGACAGCAGATCTCAGTGTTAAAACCATGAATAAACCAGGCCACTGTTGGGGCTGCCAATGTGGAAGCATCCTTAAAGCTTCCTCTGGAATGGGAAAGAAAAATGGCCTGATACAAAAAGACCTGTTCCCAACTCCGGGAAGATGGAACCAGCCAGGCAAGTATCTGGTCAACCGTGTGTGTGTGTGTGTGTGTGTGTGATTATTTATTTTATCATTATTTTATTTTATTATTAATATTGTATATTAATTAATATTAATTAAATGTGAGTATTTGGGACCCAGTGGTTCTCAAAGTTGGGGAGGGACACTGTCCCCCAGGGAGCGTTTGGAAATGTGTCAAGGTGTTTTGGGTTGTCACAATAATTGGGGAACATTTGGGGCACCTGGGTGGCTCAGTCATTAAGCGGCTGCCTTCAGCTCAGGTCATGATCCCGGAGTCCTGGGATCGGGACTGGCATTGGGCTCCTTGCTCAGCAGGAGGCCTGCTTCTCCCTCTCCCACCCACCCTGCTTGTGTTCCCTCTCTCGCTATGTCTCTCTCTGTCAAATAAATAAATAAAAATCTTTAAAAAAAATAATTGGGGAAAATTTACTGAAATTTACTATCCAGGGCCGGGGAAGCTAAACAGATTTTCAATGTGATGCAGAGGACAGTCAGTCTTGGCAACATCGAACTGGTTTCTCCTAAATGCTGAAAGCACCCCATTAACAGAGTTAGGCTGGGGACTCTTCTGTGGTGTGGAATAGCCATGGGTTGAGGAATGAAAAAATGGAATAAAGGAAATGCAACCTGACTGGACACTGATGAATGGAGACCAGGCTAGAGGGTGAATTGATGCCAATACTTGGCCATTAGACCGGAAATCTTTCATTTCCCCCTCCAATTCCAGATTGGCCAGAATGCCAGGCTAGTGTACAAATTCCAAGAGAATCTATGTGTAGGAGATAGAGTGCTTCTTTTCGTGACCATTTACCCACCACCACTCTTTCAACCATCTGCATGGTGGCCAGATTGTTGGGTTTGGAGTCAGGAGGAGTTGGGTATGATTTCTGCTTTGTCTCTTCCTAGCTGGTGTTCCCAGGCAAGTTATTTCAATTTTCCTAACCTTAGTTTCCTGACCTGTAAAGTGACTATGGTGAAGGATTTTTGTACAAGTTGATTAAGATACTCCGTGGGGCAGGTTTAGCGCAATACTGGGGCCCATAGCAGTGCCCAGTAAATGTGTTTCCTTCTCTCTTTGCTTTGATGAGCAAACACTGATTTCTGCTGCTAATGGTGCTATTATTGGCCAGTTGGCAAAATTAGAGGAGAACCAGTTTTAGCTGAGCATGTCATTTATAGGTATAAAGCAGATTTCTCACCCCCAGCACTACTGATATTTGGGCTCAATAATTCTTTGTTGTGGGGGCTATCTTGTGCACAGTAGGATGTTTCTCAGCATCCCTGGCAACTATGCATTAGATACCAGTAGCATCCCCCAGCCAGACAACCAAAATTGTCTCCAGACATTGCCAAATGTTCCCAGGGAGGCAAAATCACCCTTTGTTTGAGAACCACTGGTTTAAGGTGAGAGAAAAATAAATAGTGGCTCTTTTGGATGAAGGGAGAAATGTGGGATTGTTTTGTTTTGTTGTCTAAGCAAAAATTCTGACCATAAGCCTCCAAAATCTATAGTCTATAAACACCAAACATAGCATGTTTTCATTCAGTGCTGGGCAATGAATGCACCAGGTCCTGGGGACAGACAGAAACAAGGCACAGTCCCTGTTTCCCAGGCATGAACAACCTGCTTTGCAGAATCCCATCTGGGGAAGAAGGTTCTTGAAACTCTGGCCACCAAGCAGCCATTCATTTTCCAGGCAGGGCCCGCCATTGGGTCTCTGGAAAACATGTGGTTGGGCAGCTGAACTGATAAGATGGGAGGCTATGTGGATTTATGCTGGTGCTTATTCTAAGAGTTGGACCAAGGCACAGGTTGAACCTGTTGGCAAAATGAAAGTTCCCTTGCCATGGTGGGGAGGCCGGATTTATCTCAGGGGATATGGTTTGGTGACAAGACTGATTATGTGGGGTGTATTGTTTATACAAGTGTAAGGTACTCAGGGCTCAAGGCAGAAGGTGGGTTTTATAAATCAGCAGATAAGTAAAATAAATGCATTGCACTAGATACTCCTGCTGTCTGGATAAAGGTGAAAGGGGATGGTGAAACACAGTTATTCAAGGGAATTCAATAAACTTAGTGGATTCTTCCTTAAATGATCAGTTACTGCCGCCACCCAAAAGCACCCCCCCCAGCCCCTAAGGCCATATTCCCTATAAGAAAATTCTAGAATGTTGGCATTGGAAACAGGATCTTGTTTTCTTTTTTTCTTTCTTTTTCTTGGTGGGGGGGTGGGCAGAGGGAGAAGGAGAGGGTGAGAGAGAACCTTAAGCAGGCTCTGCACTGGGCGTGGGGCTCGATCCCTGAGATCATGACCTGAGTCAAAATTAAGAGTTGGATGCTTAACTGACTGAGCTACCCAGGTGCCCCATGAGATCTCGTCTTCTTGACACCAATAATCAAAAAGTAAAGAAATGGAAAGACTCCCTGATGAGGGTGGGGAGAAGAGAGGAAACCCAATGATTACAAAGGGCTACTCTGCCAGGTGTTTGATATTGACATAGACAACATCTTATTTAATTCACATAGAAATCCCGTGGAACGATTATTTCCAAACTTGTCTGCTTATAAGAACCACCAGGCATGCTTATTACAAATCCAGAGATGTGAGTCCTACCCTTAGATCTTCTGAATCTGACTCTCTGGGGAAACAGGGAAATCTGTAGTTTTATACCGCACCTTCTAATGATCAGGGGTTTCCGAATGATCAGGCTAGTTAGGGGAACACTGTGGTAAACTATGATTTATCATCTCAAAGTTAGAGATACTAAAACCGGGCTTTGCCTGACCCCTAATTCTAAAGACTTTCTGTGGCTTCGTGCTGCCTCCTTGGAAATGACAGGTCCAATTAAGACTCAGACAAGACGGGCTTAAAATTTGTCTCTGCTTTGCATATTAGCTCCTTAGAACTTTGAGAGTCAGTGTAATGAGGAGAACAAAGCCCATGACTGGAGTCTCAGGACCCGAGCTACTGCTCTGTACTTTATGGTGACCTCGGGTGAGTTACTAAAGCTCTGCTGGTCACAGTTTTTTCATCTGTAAAATGGTGATAAAAAAGTGCTTGCTTCGACTGCCTTGAGAATCACTGTGTGGATCGAATGAGATAATAGATGTGAAAGAGTTCTGCAAATGTAAAGCCATTTGTGAGGTCTTCCTGTGATGGAGTCCTGATGAAGTCGATGCCCAATTATCCACGTAACCAGTTCCTATTTTGTGCAAAGCCTTTGTAAAGGTCTGACCTTTCTTTCTCGTCTTTGGATCACTTCCCATGGTGTGTGGTCAATGTGAGGACAAGGATTTCACACTTTGACAGGTTAACTCATGAAGAGTGCTCCCCATCAAAGGCGGCTCCTCAGTGTAGGCCACCCTCTAAGGGCATGTGTACATATTTTGTGACCTCTGGATAGACAACAGCAAACGTGCCACTGGATGCACCTGGATAACGGAATATTAACCAGGCCACCGTGAGGATCGTTGTGTTGCCTGCGTCCTGTGAGGTCATCTGCTGGTGGCTGAGGCCGTCAATGCACCTAGAGACACCTAAACATGGGTCCCCCTACCTAGTCATTGCGGGGAATAGATGCCCCCAAAGATGTCCATGTTCCAATCCCTGAAATCTGTGAATATGTTACCTTACATGGAAGAAGAGACTCTGCAGATGTGATTAACTGAAGGATCTTGAGATGAGCCCATTATCCTGGATTATCTAGGTGAGCTCAATGAAACCACACAGGTCCGTGTAAGTGAAAGAGGAAAGGGGGAAGAGAAAAGAGGAGATGGGATGTGGGAGGCAGGGACTGGAGCCATCTAGTGTGAGAAAGACTCAACAGGCCATTGCTGGCTTTGAAGACAGATCCTTCCCCAGAGCCTCCAGGAGGAATGCAGCCTGACCAGGACCTTAATTTTACTCTGTGAAACCAATTTGGGCTTCTTTTTCTTTAAAGATTTTTATTTATTTATTTTAGAGAGAGCGAGCAAGAGTGCGCGCGCATGAACGGGAGGGCTGAAGGGAGAGGGAGAGAGAATCTCAAGCAGACTCCCCGCTGAGTGTGGAGCCTGACTTGGAGCTCGATTCCCATGACCTTGAGATCACGACCTGAGCCAAAACCGAGAGTCGGAAGTTCAACTGACTGCGCTGCCCAGGCACCCTAACCAATTTGGACTTCTGACCCCCAGAACCATGAGATGTTGTTTTAAGCCAGGAAGTTTGTGATAATGTGTTAGAGCAGGCCCGGAACCGAATGCGCCTCCTCTTCCAGGGTTTAGCAGTGGGGTGCTCAACAGCATGCTAGTGGAGGCTGGTCCCAAGCACTGCAGGGCACCCAGTGGTCTGCCAGCACCGAATGCCAGCCTCCCTCCCTCGTCACTGTGACCAAGCGTTCCCAAAGGCCCCGTGGTGGGAGTGGGCACTGCCCAGGTTGAAAAGAACAGCTTATATGGTTGGGCCACCTGGGGAGGAAAGGTATATGTGGGAGTGGGCCTCCGAAAAGCAGGATTTACGAAATACATGGAAAGCTCGAAGGTCCTCATTAGCATTATTGGCTCACCTCTGGACTGCAAACTCTTCTTCGTGCTGTGTGCCCTGTACACCAGGGGGCTGCCGGGCCCAGAGTAGGGTGCGCTCTAAGTGTTTGTGAAGAAAATAAATGGGTTCTTTGATGAATTATTTCTCAGGCCTCCAAGAGGGATTTATGATGCCTTAAAATATTAAAATGCGTAAGCTGAAAATAATGAAATAAAATCTCATTAAAAGGAGCATAGAAAGAGATGTCTGGGCACCTGGGATGGGAGGTCGGAGGGATGTAGGGGGGTTGAGGTCCTGTGTCTGAACGCCACCTTTGGCCCTGAATTTCTTCTTTTTTTTTTTTTTTTTTAAGATTTTATTTATTTGAAATAAAGGAGAGGGAGGGGGAGGGAGGGAGCGGGGGGGGGGGGGGGGGGGGGGGGGAGAGGAAGAAGCAAGCTCCCTGATGCGGGGCTCCATCCCAGGACCCTGAGATCATGACCTGAGCCGAAGGCAGATGCTTAACTGACTGAGCCACCCAAGCGCCCCTGGCCTTGAATTTCTGACTGCAAAAGTTAAATGGGCAACACCCATTTAAACATCCCTTCGGGTCTCAGGTGGAGGTCAAAGGTGAATCCTAGAAGGGCGTGAGGAGTGACATGTTGTTTACCAGACAGGATCCCGTGGAGACTTGCACACTGGATATGCAAATGTAGGTTTGATCTCCGAAAACGTCCCTTACAGTTAGGCAAGAGATGGTTGGGACACACAGCCAGCTTGATTAGAGATAGCCAGAGGCATGCTGGTGTGAGCAGTTTATTAAATTATTGAGATGTCTGGAGGCCTCAGATGCCAGAGAGGATGACGTGAAGAGTCGGAGTTGGAGTCTGCAAATCACTGGAGATCCTGTCCTGTCAGTGGCAGGACAGGAGGGGAATTCTGGCTGGGGGAGGGGCAGAGAGGGTGCCAGGGTGTCACTGTGTCTTCCAGGCAAAGAAAACAAACCCACACACAGTCCCCTGTCTCCCTCCCTGCCTCTGCAAAGCCACCAGGTACAGCTTCTCTGTGTTATTGATGCTAATGACCCACCTAATGGCCCTGCAAGAAGGATTTCAAATTTGCAAATGACAGCTTTTACAGGCGCCACAAATCGTGGAACCGCGCCACAAATCGTGGAGCCTCGCCATCAAATGCAAAGGGGCTCAGATCACTGAAGGACTTGGGATAATGGGTGATAAAATGCAGTTTAATGCGGACAAATGTGGAATAATATGTCTTGGAACAAACAATCAGAAGGAGGAACAGCTGCTAAATGAATTGCTTTCCATTACACTGACCAGGGACTCGAAATGGTCCTTTGCAGTAGCCAAAGAGTTGACAGAGGGAAAGGCTGTAGAGAATGTTGTCCATTGCTGGACAAGAACCCCAGAAAAGTCAGAGGTAGGAGAATAACCAGGTTAGCACCTGCCTTGTAGGTACTCACTGCCTGAGTTAGGTGCTGGTGGCTGCTTCTCAGGCTCCTACTCAGCCTCCAAATGCTTAGGGGTTTAGGGGTGCCCCTGGGCTTGGACCTTGGTTTTCTCTTCTCCAGTCTCACTGTCTCTCCGAAGAATCTCAATCAGGTCCTTGACTTGAAGCATCATCTATACCCCGAAGACACCCAAAGTTAAATCTTCAATTGACCTCTCTCCAGAACTCTAGGTCAACAGGCCTCAAAGGTTCCTACACATTAGAATCATCTGAAGGATATTTTTAAAAATCCCAATATCCAGACCACTCCCTAGAGCAATTAGTCAGAATCTCTGGGGTTGGGACTCAGGTACCAGTTTTTACTCTATAAGAGAGTCCAATGAGTAGCCAAGTTTGAGAACCACCACTCTAGACTTCTTTACCCAACTGCCTACTTAATTTCTCCTTTTGGATGTATAAAAACTTAATATGGCCAACAAACTTGATTATTGCCCCCACTCCACACCTAGTCCTTTCTAGTCCTCACTAGCCACTGATTGCTCAAGCCCCAAATCCAAGCTTTATTCTGTTTTTTTTCCCTATTTCTCTCAGTATCTAAATCTAATCCACCAGCAAATTCTTCAACACTACCTTGAACACATCCAACACCATCCTGCCATCAAGTCTAAACTGAAACATTGCAACTTTTTGCTTCCATTTGACTTCTCTCCAATCCATTCTCCCTTTGGTATCCAAGGTGATTTTAAAACCAAAAACAGACCATGTCATTCCTTGTTTAGAAGACTCTGATGGCCTCCCTTCCATGTAGAATAAAATCCAAGCTAATTATCCTGACTTCTAAAGCCCTATTCTGTGAAACCAACAGGATATTGAGTAAATGTGTGTGACTTCCCAGGCTACATAATAACACATCACAACCTCCCCTTATGTTCTCTTGGATCATTCGCTCTGGGGAAAGACAGCTGCAATGTTGTGAGGACACAGCAAGCAGCCCTATGGAGAAGTGTTTGTGGTGAGGACCCGAGGTCTCCAGCCACCAGCCGGTGCTGACACCCGATCCACATGAGTGCGCTATCTTGGAATTGGATCCCTCACCCCAGTCAAACCCCAGCTGACATCTGCCTGTAACCTCTTATGAGACTTCTAGCATAGCTGCCCAGATTCCTGACCCTTGGAAACTGTGAGATAATAAATGTTTACTGTTCTAAGCCACTAAGTTTTGGGATAATTTATTATGTAGCAATGAATAACTAATATGTTGATTCATAAAAATCCGAGAGTCTGGAGACCTCTGCATTGCTCTAAACTATTCTGAACCATCGTTTGTACTACTGACTGGCTTTATCACTAAACATCTTTAAGCTTCAGCTTTCTCGTCTATAAAATGGGAACAATATTTACCGCTCCCTCTCAGGTTGCTGTGGAAGATTAGAAGACATGATGCCTGTGGTATAATTGGTAGTAATATTTGTTATTATTATTCTTGGTTTTTATTATAGTTATGGGCTGTCTCATGCCTTCATCGGTTCATAGTACTGTTTTCTCTACGTGATCTGCATCCTTTCCCCCATCTACCTGCAGAATCATTCCTTCTTCCAGAAGCATGTAATCAAAATAACAGCAGCCGTTTATCATCCGCTACCTAACATACTACGCTGGGGACATTACAAGCAGGGATTTTTAAGTCTCCATTTACAAGTGAGAAACCTAAGGCTCAGGGAGGCTGAATCACCTCATGTAAGGTCCCTAATGCTGGCGGGAGCAGCCAGGATTCCAGCCCACAGCGATTCAATTCCAAAGGCCATTCTCATTTCAGGACATCAAAGTATGCTCAGTAATCTTTGAATGAATGAATATGTATGCAATATCATTTGTTACACAAACAGCAGAGGAGAAGGGTGGATGATCTGTGTGCACTCATTTCCACTTTGAGATATATACAATTACATGACGAAATGATGTCACAGGAAGTAGAATTTTGGCTTTGTACCAGACAACTTTTTGTCTCATGTGACCTGGTGATTGCCAATGACAATTTCTATGATGCAGGCTGACATCCTGTACATTCTAAGCTGTCCCCACTCTCCATATGCCCTGTGGTGCAGAGAATATGCCCTTGCTTTCATTTTGGCCTGAGTCATTTTCAGAGTTTGCTGAGAAAAAACATTCCCAACCACTAGGAGTGCTTAGAAAGGAAATGTGGCTTTGGAAACTTGATCTAAAAGTGTGTGTGTTCATGTCTATGTGTTTTGGCTACGCAGAACAGTTCAGTAAACCATATGACATTGATTTTAACCCGTGCACATGAGTAGATATCCAAGAGGGGCCTCTAGGAGGTAATAATGCAATGTTCTGGAAAATGCATCATGTTATCTGGACTATCCCAACACCTATGTGCTATATGTATGTGGGCAGATTACTTAAACTCTCGGAACCTCCATCTTCTGTAAAATGGGGATAGTAACATCTAGTTCAGTTCTATTGTGAGGATTAAGCATATATCAATTCTTACCTGATTTGGGTCTCCCATACTTCTCTGAGCTTATATCCTATGATACCATCCCACTGCATACTCCTTTTCGGCTGCATCAGCCTCGTGGCCATTCCTTAAACTCATCAGGCAAGTGTCCACCACAGGGCCTTTGCACCAGCTCTTCTCTTTGCTTCCACTATTTCCCCTTCAGATACCCAATGGCTCACCCCTGCATGTCTTGGCTTCCAGGGCCCCTCTTCCATGAGGTCTGTTCTGACTACCCTAATTAGTGCTGCACCCTCCTCCAGCCATTCCATTGTTTTGCTTTTTCTTCTTTCCCTAGCATTTACCACCTCCTTATATGCAAAACAATGTATTTATTAATTATGATCCATCTCCTATTGCTAGAATATAAGCCATGTGAGGGCCAGGATATTTGTGCTTTACACACTGATGTATCCCCAGCAACCAGAACAGAGCCTGGCACGTAGGAGACACACCATAAATACCTTGCTGAATGAACGAATAAGTAAGTCCATGAATGAATGCATGAATGAATTCACTCAGTGCAGTGCCTGGTTATTGTAGACATCCAATAAAGTTACCTATTATTGTTGTATTGTAACCTGGGTATCCCTAGTCTTTCTCATTGTGGAGTTACAAATAATTTGAAATGCTTCAACTTGACTGCCTACCACCCCTGCACAGTGCAGGACCTCATCCCTTCCCCCCTGCCACTCCCATGCCTTCCAGTCATTTATAGGATCCCCGCAGGGGCCCAGGGAACCAGTCTGCTTTCGTTGAGCAGCTCCACACTTGCAGTGGTGTGAGATACTTGGGCACGTGGTGGTAGCCTCCTCCTCTGTCGTAACCCTCTGTAGGATGCTGCTTCCCTGCCTCCCTGGGCCCAGTGGGCTCTGCAGCTGCTTTCCCACTGTGCTCGGAGCCGCACCCCCCCCACACACCCCAGCATGGCAAATGCCACTATTGCTGCTTTCCCCGTGGCTCTGAGCACCATCGCCGCGTGCTCCCTGGAATCAGAGAAACTGTTCCCTCCTCTACTCTCTGTTGCGATGGCTCACCCGGACCCTGAAGCAAACAGCCTGTGGTCCTAGCCCTCAAGGTTGCTGCTGGACAAGACACTCCCCCTTCAGCTTTTACTTAGGACCAGCACCTGACAAAGAGACACCAACCTGCTCTCCATGATCTTGCCTTCCCTCTTGTCTTTGCTCCAATCTTCCTTTGAACCAAACGTCCTTCCTCTTGCTACAACCAGAGACAGGCATGGCCCCCAGGCCTCCCAATTCGTGCAAATGCCTGTCTGCCTGCAGGTGTCCTCGGACCCCACACCCAATCTTTGCTCAGCTTCAGCCAAGACATCCCTCCAGAGCGTCAAAAACAAAACCAGCCATCATTAAAATGAAATTAAAAAAAAAAATAAAACAGCACTGCAGAAGAACACAATGCCTTAAGTTACTGCGTGTTGGTAGACTGCCGGTCCCTCCAAAGGTCTGGTTGTGCATGACAAGGCTACCGTCACAGCCCAACAGATGGCCCACGGTATCAGGGGGCATTGATCTTGTTACAGTGAAATCCATTAAATGAAAAATTCTCCCCAGCAGGTGTGCACACCAGTTTTATATCCACGCGGGAATCCATCTCTTCATGAAGACATTGCTTTGGTGGTATTTATAGGCTGATGGTTGCAGGGTGAAGAGAGGGGTGACTGATATTAGTATTAATTGCAATCACTTGCATTTATCTAGTGCTTTATGCTTTTTCGAAAATGCTTCCACAGCTGTTCCCTCATTTGCTTCTTGCAATATTTCTATGAGGTAAGACATTAGATTGAGGGCAGTGAACCCAGGAAGGCGGGCACATTTCCTTCCTTCTTGGCAAGGTCTCGGAATAAGTTTGCAGCCCGTCTGCTGTGGCTGGGAGGCTGGCCTTCGGGTGGTGAGCCTGTGGACCAGGGGCTGCTGCGGAGAGAAGCGGAAGGAGCAGGAATCCCAGACACCCCCCTCCCCTGCAGGGTGTCCTTGGGAACCTGATGGAGATCCCTGTAAAGGCCGTAGTCTTAGCTGGGTTGTTGCAGGGCTCCTTCAACAGGTCTCCCCGCCTCCTCCATCCTTGCCCTGCTTCCATCTGTTCTCAAGGCAGCAGCCACAGGGAGCATGCCTGGGTGGCGCAGTCGGATAAGCGTCCCAGGTCCTGGAATTGAGCCCCGTATCGGGTTCCTTGCTCAGCGGGGAGCCTGCTTCTCCCTCTCCCTCTGTCTGCTGCTCCCCCTGCTTGTGCTCTCTCTCTCTCTCTCTGACAAATAAGTAAATAAAATCTTTAAAAAAAAGAGTGGCATTGTCCTAAGTGTCTTAGGTCAAGGATTCTATAAAAAAAAACAAACAAAAAACCCATTTCAGACTGTGTCACTGCAGCGCACCCCCCAACCCCCGCCCCCAACTCCCAGTGAGGGTGGAAGGGCTGACAATGGCTACAAGGCCCCCCACCCCCATGGCCTGGCCCCACTACCCTCATGCCCCTGCTCCCACCGCTGCTTGCTCCCACTCCTGCCATGTGGACCTCCTTGGTGTTTCTCGAACATGGCACAGCCCACCTCAGGGCCCCCATGACACCTGCTTTCTCTGCCTCTCACTTTCTTCCCCATCGCTGCTCGGCTCACACCTCACCTTCTCCATGGTGCCCACCCCAGTCTCTCCAGACCTCCTCTTGCCTGCCCACCCTCCTTTTTCCTTCCTTAGCCCTCTCTCCATGTATTGCTTTTCTCTGTGACACTTCGCTTCTTTTAACATATTATATGTATTCACTTCCCCAGGTGGCCATAAGAGATTACCACGAAATACAGAGATATATTCCCTCATAGTTCTGGAGGCTAGAAGTCCAAAATCAAGGTATGGGCAGAGTTAGTCCCTTCTGGTGGCTCCAAGGGAAAATCTGTCCCAAGCCTCTCTCCCTAGCTTCCGGGGGCTGCCGCAATCCTTGGTGTCCCTTGGCCGTGGGAGCGTGACCCCAACCTCTGTCCCTGTGTACACGCGGCTATCTTCTGTGGGTGTCTGTGTCCGCACTTCCTTCTTCTTATCAGGATGTTCATCATTGGATTAGGGCCCACCCTAATAATCTCATCTTAAATCGACTGGTGATATCTGTAAAGACTATTTCCAAATAAGGTCACATCCACAGGCACCTGGGGTTAGGACTTGAACATATCTTTTTGGGAGACATAATTCAATCCCCAACACTGTACGTTTAAAGATTTGATTATGTCTCTTGGTTATGGTCTGTTACCTCTGCTAGATAAGCTCTGTGAAGACTGGGGCCTTTGTTACATGGACTGGGTAGACCCTAAGATACCCAACAAATGACAGCTTCCTTCCCTCAAGTTCTTCATCCTTTAAGTGTTATTTATATCCCCCAATGAAAGTCTCATAACAGTTAATTCTCAATTATCCACCCATACTTGGGAGTTGGCCAAAGACGTTCATAGTCGTTTCTAATGTATTGCCAGAGGAACCCTACTTTGACAAATTGGGCATTCTATCCAAATTGCTAGCTTATATTCATATTCAATTTACATAGAGGCTGCCACTGCCTATAGAAGGCTATGACTTGGGCTAGAGTCTTAGATGAATTGTTTCCACTGAGACCCCCCCCTTCCTTCTGCAGACCTTACAGTCACCTGCCCTCCAACTACCCGTCCGACCCTAGGCTTTGCCCAAAGTTTGGTACCTTGTCCAGATGTCCCAAGTCCTTCCTTAGAACCTGACAACCAGTCCAGAGAATCAGATCCCTCTCATTGAGAGCCAGAAGAGATCTTAGGAATCGCTCATTCACTCCCTTGCTCTATAATATATTTCTTGAACACCTACTAAGTGCTGGGCATTATGAGTGCCCCTTTTGGTCCCCTTTAAACCTCATAACACCCTGTGAGGTGGGCAGTAGGGTCCCTGCCCTGCATGTGAGGGCACAGAGGCAGAGAGAGAGGGTAAGGATTCACTGAGATTACTGGCCTGGTAGGTGGCAGATACAGACCCACACCCAGGATGCCCGGGTTCGAAGCCCCCTGAATGACATTGTCTTGTAACCCAGCTCCTCAGCATTCTATTCAAAGAGGAGAGACGCAGATTCTATTCTGCTCTTCTTTCAGATTGTAGATCACTCTCACCCCCTTTGCGGTGACGCACTAAATAGCTCATAGAGGGCTGGTGAAGGAAGTTCTTATTCCCAGGTTAGAAAACAACTCTTTTTTTATCTCATTTTCCTAAGGTCACTTTGGTGCTGGTCAAATAGGTATCCTGTGCACCTCCAGACTCCTTCTCCGTTCTCCTCCTCTCTGTCTGGGAGGCTCACTGTGTACTCTGTCTTGACTGGCTCTCAGAGGGTTCTGCCAATGGCAGCCCCCCAGGGAGGAAGGGAGAGGGAGAAGGTCGGGGAGGTCAGAGTCCTTCTGCACCTGGCTCCTGCCTCGTGAGGCTGCTGGGCTGGCTGTGTCCTAAAACTCACTGCCCCTCTCAGGGCTGCCAACCCTACAAGAATCTCTCTCCTTCCAGCTTCTGGTCACTTCTCTCGCCTTTGTCCCTTTGGACCTCAGGGTAGTCACAAACACTCGGTTAGCATCCGTGGGTTAGCGTCTTTTCCCCAGTGGTTCTCTCACACTCACACTTTGGTGATACACTCACTTCCCTCAAATTATCCAATTGTGGGGTTGCCGTTTGTACCCTGTTGGGAATCTGCTGCATGCAAATAACTGTGCCCATATGGTAGAGCGGGACCCCGAGGCTTAGGAGGCGAAATGTCTTCCCCCAGGTCATATGTGGAGAAAGCAGCTGCCTGGGGGCTGGAATGAAGTCCCTCGTTTAGTGCTCTAGATCCAAGAGGAACGTCCAAATGGCCTGAGATGAGCCTCTTGGGGGCACATCAGACCCACAGAAGGCTGCTGACAGGTGGTTCTTGTTCTATCCCTGTATATAGTAGGTGATTCATAAATGTTGGCTGATGACAAAGTATTCTGTGTTCACTAGTTACGATGATTACATTTCGAATAACCACAAGTAGGAAGTCAGCCCATTTGGAATATCAGTATTGCGGAAAGGAAACTGGGACTGTCCCTAGTAGATCTAAGTCTGGATATTGGCCTGTGGAGGGCAAGGAGGGCACGCTCCTCATCTGTAACTGAGACAGGCCTCACTCTCCAGCACTGCTGTGAGCATCCAATGTGAAGACACCTGTCAGGGCCATGTTTTGGCAATAACACCCTGAGTCCCTCCAAGCAGTCCCGAGCTTATTGTCACTCATGACAATATGTCTTCAGCATTCCACTCTGTGTCCCTAATGGGGTGCATGATGAACAGGAGTAGTGGGGTGGCAAAGAATGAGCTCCAGAGGAAACACTTAGGAAACTGGGCTTTCTGCCATTAAAAGAGACAGATCTTTATGGTGACCTAATTAAAGTTTTTAAAATTCAATTTGGACAGTTAGCAAGCTAGGCTCCTTTCCAGGAGGAATAAGGACTTGGTGCAATGACCTAGCTGATCCCAGCCTGTCCACCATCTCGAGCAACAGAGTGGGTGTATTGGCTTCTTGCAGGAACCCAGGCTTCCCTGGGCCCAGTCTTGGGTCAGGAAGACATCCCGTGGGATCACACTGATGTCATGGGCCAAGAGTGGCTGCCATGACTTAGAGGAAGTGCTTCTGGGGGAAGAGAGTTATGAAGTATGGTTCTCACCAAGAGAGAGGTGATTTCTCTTTTGTAAACCCTGACAGTTGTTTTTTTCCCTTTTGTGTAATGCAAGTGCCTCACTTAAGCTTCCATTGCTGAGGCATCTGTTCTAAAGGGGCTATCTCAAGTAAACACACCACTAGATAAAGAGCCAGGCCACCTGTCTCCACCGAGTCTCCTTTATTTTAGAGATCTTGGTTGATTTCAATAACTGACCATTTGGGCCATTTGTCATTTCTCTTCCTCTAAATTAAATTCCCACTCTTAAGTTTTAAGTTCACCAATAGAGAGTGGGCCTGAGAAAACCTAGACTCCCACCCTCCACCCTAATAAAACCAGGCCTGGGTGTGCTCTCTCTCTACTTGCAACCTGGCTGTGTGGCCCCAGGTGTACTATGTAATTTCCAGGGCCTGTAAGTAATAAGCCTGTGTTTTTTCAAAGTTTCCTAATGGTTACTGCTGAACCACAAGGGCTGACCCAGGCACGACATTGGTTATTGACAGGCTGAGAATGGTACAAAATATCTTTCAACTGTTGCTATGGAAGTTTATGGAGTCTAGAAGAAACAGCATCCTTCCAAATCACCCATCCATCCATCCTTCCATATTTCCATCCAACCGTCCATCCATCCATCTACCCACCTACCTCTCTGTTTATCCATCCAACATATACTGTCTGATTATTCCCCTCAAACACTGAAGATACAATACTAAATATAACACCATTCATACTTTGAAAGATCTCAGTCTTTATGCAAGTACAGATAACTAAGACAGTGGTTGCAAACACAAGGCTCTGAGTCAGAAGACCAGCACAAGGTTGACTCTGATTTTAGTGGCCATGTGATCTTGGGCAAGTTGCTTCTCTCTAGGTCAAGTATCTCCTCCACAGAATAATGCAGCAGGACTAGAGGAATGCACTCTAAGTCCTCTTCCAGGTCAGATATGCTACAATTCTCTGTCCAGGCAAATTCAGTATAAAACAGATCATCTCGTGAGTGTACATTGTGATTATCTCTAGTAAGGGGTCTCCTCTGTCCACTTCGCCCCTGCAATGTGTCTCCTGTAATGTAGGCAGAGGGGTCCTTGCTAAAGTGACTATCATATTTTCCTTTTCATTCATCTCCCGAAGGGTGGATTCCTGTCCTCTCAGGCAAAAGATCAACATTCTTCATCTGGTTGCCTTGCCTAACCCTTCACCTCATTTTGTACCAAGCCTTGACTGGCTTTCTTTGCCCCTTACACTCATCATAGTTCCTCTTGCTACAAGGCCCCTGTCTGGACCACTTATTTTTTCCTCCATCCTCCACCCAAGGAGAATTACCCATCCTTCAGATAGCAGCCTGCTCACCATTTCTTCAAGGACACTTTCTCTTACCTTTCAGGCAAGGTCTGGCTCCTTTGTCATATATACACATAGAATCGTGTTTCTTTCCTTTAGACCACAAACCCTACTCCTGCTCTAAACCCTAGCAAAGGGGTCTCTTGGTTTCAATGTTTGGCTTCCCCAACCGCCTGTATCTCCATGGCAGCAGGGACTGAGTCTAGTTTGCTCACCCGGGCGTTTCCTAAAACTGTGCCTGGCACATAGAGGGCGCTCAATACCCATTTCTTTTCTTTCCTTTTTTCTGAACAGTAAAGAATATGGTTAGTGTCATAGGCTGATAAATATGAATTCTGCCACACCTGGAAATGAGACTGGGAAATGGTATCCTCATTGAGTAAGTTCACCTGGAAAAAAAAAAAAACTGCCTCAAAAGAAAGCCACCCATACGTTATACACTTGCTGCAGAGAAGAGCAAGGTGCTTACTCTACCTCATCCAATGATTAAGGGTATCTGTCAAATCTCCAGGGAGAGGACTCCTCTGAACCACGGTGGACGTCACACCAGCTGGGACTCTGAAGCCTGGGGACCATCACCGGCTAGAAGACCAGAGAGTCAGAATTTGATGAGGGGTCTCTACCACCGGCCGACGTGCGGGCTATTCTCAGTCTGGAAAACTGGTTCTGTAGTTTAAAAAGCCTTAAAGGAAGAAGGGCAACTCGTAATTTTTCTTGAACTTGGTTAAAGAATACCTCGAATGTGATTCTGAGTAGCACATCAGTGGTTGAGAGCATGAGTCTGGAAGTCTAGTTGGAGTCACAGTTCTAGCGCTGGGCGAGTCGCTTTGTGCCAAGCCTCAATTTCCTCAGCTATGAGGACAATGGTATGTTTATTACCGAGTGGTCAGAAGCAGGAATGGAGTCATGTAGGCTCAGTGGTTCACATAGGGCCTGGCATGTATTTTGTGCTCTGTAAACAGAAGCTGCTAGCAGTAAGACCAGTTACTTCCTTTGTCATGATCCTGTGCTCACTTATGGATCCATCTGGTGCTCTGGATTCTTGAGTGGACCCATTTGCCTGAAGTGGACTCCCGTGGGAACTGTTTGTTTTCATGGCCCCAAACCCTGACGCTTCTCCTTCTCCCCACAGCATGCCAAGTCCGTCAGCTATCAGAGTTGGCCCTCTTTTCAAACTGTCTCCAGAATCCATGGCTACTCTCTGGTCTAAGCTGCCAGCCTGCCTTGCCCTGATGATGCCAGTGGCTCCCAACGGGTCTCCCTGTCTGTGCCTTTAACCTCTACTGTGGTTTCCTGGTACAATGGGCAGAACAAGCCTGTTAAAATCTCAGGCAGGGGGCGCCTGGGTGGCCCAGTCGGTTAAGCACCCAACTCTTGATTTCGGCTCAAGTCATGATTTCAGGGTCATTAGATGGGGCTGTGCCTCGGGCTTGGCGCTCAGCGGGGAGTCTGCTTGAGATTCCCTCTCCCTCTGCTCCTCCCCCTGCTCAAGCATGTGCATGTGCTCGCTCTCTCTCAAATAAATAAATAAATAAATAAATAAATAAAATCTTTAAAAAAACCAAAAAACCCTCAATCCGCTCCTGCAACCCTGTTTGACAACCTCTAATGGTCCCCATCACACTTAGAATGAAACCCAAATCCAGACCCTGCCCTCCCAAACTTTCCTGATCAGCCCCAGCCGACCTTTCCAATCCTACTCACTCTCCCTGAACCCACGTCCCAGCTACAGTGGCTTCCCTGCCACACACTGCGCACGTCCCTTCCCGAGGGCTGGAGACCTCGCCACCTGCCAGCCTGCACGCCGGCCTCCCCATGTCCTTCATGTCTTTGTTCATATGTTACCTTCTCAGCCAGGCCTTCCCAGACTGCCTTAGTTAATACTGCAGTCTCCACACGTGACCCTTTTCCTTATAATCCATCTCCTACTTTACTTTCGCCGTTGCACTTGTCAACCATTTGATGTACTATACATTTTACAGATTGGTCTGTTGTCTGTCTGTTCCTCTAAGTTCCATTATGAAGGAACTTTTGTTCTTTTTTTGTTCCCTGTTGTAGCTCCAGTGCCCAGATCCTCAGAGAAGCAACATGCTGGGTGCTTCTGAATGAATGAATGAATACAATGAATGAATACATATTCATTTATTCATTTATATTTATTCATTCATTGTATGAATATATGAATGAATGAGTGTGTGGTCAGCCCAGTTCTTGAGGTGTGGATGCCTTCCGTGTACACTCAGGAACTGTCCTGGATTATATAGTGGCTGTGTCAGGATCTCTAAGCTTCCTCTTTATAGGAGGGCTCTACTATTATCCAGTTCCTGAATTTTCTGGGTTGCAGAGTCAATCCTGGACCTCAGATGTCCCTCATACCAGCTCAAGCATTGCAACACATTTTCACAATGGCAGAGAATGAGTCAGACTCTGATATGGTATAAATATTTAGCCACTTGCCTTCTGAAGGTGAATTCATTGTCTCAGGTTACCAGAAATATCTCTTGGTTCCCTGAAGCAGAAACACACTTTCTGATGTGCATAAATAGCCAAGACAAGTAAGAAGAAGCAGTCTGATGCTTACCATCTTGGCCACCAAGCATGATGATAAGTGGGCAGGGGAGGAAAGTGGCTAAGTATATACATTTGTTTCTCATATTCCTATCCTTAAGCAGAACAATGGAATCCCTTCTGGAAGACTGGCTGGCTAAATTTGGAACTGTACTTTCCATTTTAGAGAACAGCGGCTTCGCTTTTATAGGAAAACTGGAGGCAGCTCTGGGGAAGGGGTGAATTGTGTTGGTGGTGGCACCCAGAAGTATTCATCAGGCTTGTTCATGTTGAGATACACGGTGGCCAAAGGATCGGCACTGGGAGATTCATGATAATGGCACTTGCTGGGGAAGATATTAGGCAAATGTTTAAAGGAGGACATCAACCCAGGAAGTATCTGGGAGTAGGGATGAAGAGAAAATGGCACTAAAAGTAATAGAGAACCCTAAGACATAACCGCTCCTTGCTGCTTTGGTGATCATAAGTGGTCTTGAGTAGTTATTCTAATCAGATTCTACTGATGACCAGTATATTATCTAAATGCTCCTCTGGGAAGCTTAGATGGGAGGGCAAGGGAACAGGGAGGGAAAAGGAGGAACTCTCATGCCTGCATTGTGCTTGAGAGTGGAGTGGGGAGGGTGCAGGTGCAGGACACTAAAACACTGGCTTGCTGGCGATGGGCATGTGTGGGACATGCAGGAGAGGACATTAAAAATCTACAGTTTCACAGAACTTCTAATATTGATATGATGATGTGGCTATATAAATTTGTAGTTGTCATTCATCAAAATTTTCTGCATCCTCACGTTAAGAGGACCTCAAAGCAGAGAATGATGGTTGTCTGTAGAATAAACGTATTCTCCCTGGGTGTACTGAGACAATTATCAAGGGAAGTATGCTATCAAAAATAGGAACTTGGACTCCAAGGACAGAAGCTCATTTATTCTTCATTCATTCATTCATTCATTCATTCATTCATTTATTCACTCACCCAGCAAATATGTTTTGAGTACCTACTATGTATCAGGTATATGTCCTGATGATATAGAAATCAACAAGATGAACAAGATCCCTGTTATCTTACAGCTTGAATTATGGTGGGGGAAGACAATAAACTAATAAGCAAAAAAATGGAAAAGATAACTTTTGATAGTGATGGGTGGTAAAATCAGTATGTGATGCAGAAGTCTGGGAGTTAATGTTCAGGCTACTTTCAAAGGGATAGGCAGGGAATGCTTCTCTGGGAAGGGATGTTGGAGCTGAGACCTGAACAGTGGCGAGGACCCAGTCACATGAAGATCCAAGGTGATGCTCACGTGGAGCTTTTGAAAATAACAGATGGTGGGCCCTATCCCCAGAGGTTCTAGTGTAATTGATCTGGAGATGAAACCCAAGGGTATCTTAATAGGTACCCAGGGTTGCCAACCATGTACGTAGACTAGAAGAAGAACTTACTAGATAGAATAGCATGTGCAAAGTCTCTGAGGTAGGGAAGAGCTAGGAGTGTTCCCAAAGCAGAAAGCTAAGTGTGGCTGGAAGGGAATGGCTGAGGCAGAGAGAGGTTAAGAGAATCAGAGGCGGCAGGGATTATACTGGCTATTGGTAAGCTTGCCATGGCTTTAGAACTGGACCCCTGAAGTACAGAGGAAAAAAGGGTTCCTGGCTACACGCAGAGGAGGGTATTGTTCTGAAGGCAGCCAGGGAGGCAGGATGGATGACAGGGAGTGAAATGTGTCCCTGGGACACATTTCACTTCTTCAGTGTCATCAAACAGCAAACTAATCTTAACTGCAGAATTTCTCTGGTGATCAGTTGCCTGTTTTCCTGGGGTGATCAATCTATGAAAAGTTTCCAAATTGTGTTAAAACTGCCAGTTTTTCAGCAAACAGCACAGAGCATACTTTCCAGGGAGAGAAGTTCAATAATTAAAATGAGTCAGCACTGAAGGACTGGAGGGCGGTTTGATCAAGTTCAGCAGCCGACATTTTCTTAGCAGAAAAATGCAATATCCATAATACATTATTTTGCGCCGAACAGAAGTCAACTAGAACAGAATTATCTCAGGAGAGACCATGGAAGCTTGCCAGAAAATCATTTGGAAAGCAAAAGGAAACTGGGTCTTCAAAAGCTGAAGTTGGGGAGTAGTCTTGGAGGCCACCGTCTTAGGTACCCGCAGGTCGGAGACACTCCCCAGAGCTGTCCCTACGTGCCTCTCTCCTGCTCTGGGGGGACTCCCAAAGGGCACACAAACACAACCCCCAGGCTGTCTGAACACCTGGGGTTCTGAAGCCTGGCTCCCATCCTCACCACCAGCAGAAAGATCTCTTCGATGTGGAGCAGCTCTTATCCTAGGGGGCAGGTTTGCATTTGCTTGGGGTGTTACTGCAGGAGGTGGGAGGTTGGGGTGATTTTTTGTTTTTCTGAGACAAGGAGAGGTGTTGAAAGAGAAAAGTGCTTTCTCTGGATGGCCTGTGTCCCCGCAAGCATCCCCCCACTGAGCTTCCATGATGAGTGAAATCTGCCAAACCTGAAAGTGGCTTGGCTTGAAGTCCAAGCCCTGGTGAGAGGTTGCAGGAGTCTCCTCCTTATGCCTGCTGCAGTCTCCCTTCCCGGGGCTGGCTTTCCAACTTCAAAGAAAACAGAAATTGGCTCCATTCTGTCCTCCTGAAGTTCATGCAATTATGGGCCCAAATAAATTTGTGTTAGATTATGCCAAAGACTAAACAACATTTTGCTTTATTTTTTATTTTTTGCTTCACTGACAATAGTCCAAGAGAGGAAGCCATCAATTAGAGTAGCAGAAAATACTGATTAGAATCAATCAACACCTCTAGAAGTTTAAACACTTAAGTTAATTAAATGGTTCAGTAAACTTGAAGCGAAACTTGAAAACAGAAATTGCAATGTATAAAAGGATGCTTAGATTTTTAAAAAACAGGTAATTATCCAACAAGCTCAACATCAACCTCACCAAAAGCTCTGTGGAAATGATCAGGCAGTGCATTAATTTTCATTGTAGCTCACACTTATGTTAACATCAATACTCAAAAGTAAAAATTCATGATTCCTACCAGGGGGTGTGATGTTCTCAAAAAGAACTGGTTTAGATATAGACTATTGGGAAATTGGTAATGGCCATGTGGTTTTTGAAAAGTCCTGAATATTATAAGAGACCACTGTTCCCCCACCTTCAATATAAATAAAACCACGCAAATGCAACTAGTTCTTGCTGATTTTGTTTAATTTAGAAGAAGGCCCAAACAGAATGCGTGAACATGGCATGCATATTATTTACAAAGACCTATATTTTGTAAACTCTTCTGCTACAAAATGAAGTCAAACTAGGTGTCTTTGGTTGGGTTCCCTTAGAAAGATCCTGAGATGGGGAGTCTAGTGATTTATTGAGGATGTGTTCTTCAGACAAGGTGGGGTGGGAGAGCAGGACAGAGCAGAAGCAAAGATCTAAGTAAGGATGTTGACTCAGATGGAGATCATTACAGTCTGAGCCCTTAAGGAAGTGTTGGACTGTGGATTACACAGCAAAATTAATACCACCTAAGTCAAGGAGGTCAGCTCTTTATGCCCTTGTCCTGTATATATCAGTCACTGACTACTATGGGCTTCTGTTGGAGATGGGTGGGAGTGGTGGGGTGTGGTCTCGTGGGCAATAGCGGTGGGGTGTGGTCTCGTGGGCAGTGTGGTCTCCAAGGAAAAGGGGCAGCTGTCAGGTGTGATATGATAAAGCACATCCACTGGGGTACGGACAAAGTGGCTACCAGATGGGATCTGGGCAGGGGGTCTACTCTATTGGACCAAGGAACTTCTACCTCATAGAAATCACTGGGTGATCTTAGGTAAGGGCAGGGCTGAAAGTTACCTTTGATGAAGAAGCCCATTCTGAAGTGTGAGCTGCATCAAGATACTGTCTTGTTCACCTCCGAGCATATTAATGAGTCAGTACATTAAATGAATGATGAACAGATCGCTTATAGCATCAACTGGAGATGGAGCAGTTTTCATGCCCTTTCCGGATATTTCACAAAAACCCACTGGAGATAAAACAATAATATGCTACTTGAGGTTCAGTCTTACAAGGATACATAGGCTGGAGCCCTACTGTAGCTTGTCACTGGGTATGTGGTTTTGGACCTCAGTTGTCAAATCTTTAAAATACAGTACAACTTCACAGGGCTCCCACGGGGCTTAAGAGAAATGGCACATGGAAATATTTAATAATTTGGCTTTTTCTCACAAAATGCTGTCCTTTGGTGGAGAGCCCAGAGTGAAGGAATAGAGACACCTAAAGCTAAAGCACTGGAAGACTTTCATAATAAAAATTTACTGTATTAAGATGACACAACATTGGAACCATGCTCTAAGTCAATAGGCACCATGAATTGATATTCATCCGCAGAACACACTTTTAGGAATGAAGCTACTAGATAAAGAGAGGTAGACCTAGAGCAAACATCTCATTGTTTTATTTCCCAAACTCGTTTGCAGCTCAGGTTCTGAACTCTTCTTGACTAGAGAAATTGAAAGTTGTAAGTAAAACATGGGTTTCCCATGTTTGGCCATTTGCAAGTGCACAATACTTACTACTCCTTCTCAGACTATGTGATGTGACTTATTTTTTGGGTTGCCAAACACTGCCTACAGCCAGTCAAGAAAGCAGAGGGAAAGTGAGTGGGCTTGTCAGGATAGGGCATGGTAATGCAGGCACTCTGTGCCCTTGTATGCCAGCTGTCTGGTGACCTATCTTTCCCTCCACAGACTCTTCTTTCCGGCCCCTGCTGGACAACTGTTGATGAGTCCAGAATGGGGGTCACAGAGACTCATCCAAACAATAAATCAGAGATCATATTTTCATTATTTGGGACCATGAAGACTTCAGTTGTGCAACTGAGTGACTTCTTGAGAGTTTTTCCTATTTTAGAGTTCCTGAAGAATTGGGAGCTGCTACTCAACATGACCTTTCCTCACACTCATTGAATGGTCTGAACATTGTTCTCCTCATTGACTAAGGGACAGGACTAATGGCTGGACTTCAAGTACAGTCAGAAGGGATGAATGGCTGGCCATTTCTTGACTTGATCATGATAATGAGAGAATAGCTGTTTAACAGGCAGGTGTAAAAGGACCATTAGAATCCTGCATTGACTGAACCCATCAAAGACATCCACCAAACATGAATCCATCATAGATGGGGACAAGGTGGGGCCCCTGAAGACACTGGTTATGGTAAGTCATATGAGAAGAGTAGGATCTGAAAGAATATGAATTTCAGTTTTGTATCTTTTTCTGACTATGGCTTCCTAGCTATATCACTTAAGCCTAGAACCAAAGGCAAGATTCCCTGACCACTAGACTTACTCAGACTAGAGCAAAAGATGGAGTATGGGCAATGAGCATTCATTGTTTTCCTGCCCAGTATCTATCTATTCCCCGTTCTCTTGATAATAGCATCCTTCCTTTCCTTTGGAGAATGCCCCTACCTCACTCTATATGGCCATTGGGGAAATGCCAATCCTGGTACCCTGCTCCAGGGTGGGTCCATGACTGCACAATTTAAGCCAGATTTAATATCCTGGGAATTTGAATTATAAGTGGAGTGAAATATGGATGGAAGATGATTGACTATTTGATGGCAGTACTCAGAGTCAGTCTGTAATCCTTGGTGCTGATCTGATGTTCCTGACCTTCTTGAGGCCCTTGAGTCTATGAGATACCTGGTATCGCTTAAAAAATTAAATTTAATCCTTGAATTAGTTTGAATGGCTTTTCTGTTGCTTATATCAAGGAACATCGAGTGCTCCAGTATAGAGGGCCATAGTGTTCCTAAGGAGAGAAATGTCAGCGTCTCTTTCTCCGTGTCTCTTGCTCTCACGGCATATGTATGTACATGCGATAGAGTGAGCACTGACAATAGTCAGTTAGGCCTCAGTGAACTTTACTCCAGGCCTCTTGTCAGTCTGAGAGGTGAGGTGTGATACTATGTTTTACTATCCATCTCTGTCTTAAAGAGGCATAGTCTCTTGGTGGAAAGAGTACAGAGTTTTGCAATCAAAGAAAACTGGCTTTGACTGCCAGTTCCACCATTTGTAATTCCTGTAACCCTGGGCAAACCTGGGTTCTATACCTTTTTACTTTCCCCACCTGTAAAATAGGGACAATAATGCTATCTTTTCACAGGTTGTGTGAGAATTAAATAAGACACTGTATACAAATGACCAAGTATTGTGACTTTCACTAGAACATGTAATTCCCTTCTGCCCTTGGAGCTCTCTGGGAGGTGGGTTGGGATCTTTATCACCATGGTTATTTTGCAATGGTGGGCTTTCTTAGGACACTTGATGAGGCCACACTCAGCGGAACGAGTTAGAGACCCTTTGTGGTTTCAGACATGGGAGATATGACTGAAAGGGTGATATGGACCTTTGTTAAATGATGATGGGAGAAGCTCAATTTAGATGTAAGCAAGAGTGTGCTCAGGTGGAGAGAGAAGTCTACAGATGGAAGAAATCTGCAGACAGCATATTTTCGTCTATATCTATGCGGGACAGTTTCAGTTAGGGGCCTGAGAAGGGGCAGGGAGGAATGAGGACTCATGGGTCCTTTTCCACACGTGTTATCCTGGCAACATAGGTGCTTGATATCCAGCGAGTGCAAAATAGCAAAGCCTATCAGCACAGTGCCCTTCCCTCAAGGTCCCACTATTTCATGAGTGAATTGTAGGGGAAAGAACAAAGTAATGGCGGGGGTATAAAACAAGTTTTTTGAGGGGTGGCAGTTTCCAAGTAATTGCATCGAGAATTTTGTGTTTGTTTTCCTGAATCAATTTATACTGCACACAACAATGTAAAATGGCCACTATTTTCTTTCCCTGCTCCCCTCCTGAGGACAGGCCCCCCAAGCCACCTCACTTGGGGGTTCTCCCTCCAGATGTGTTCCAGCAAATGAGGCCAAGTGACACATTACAACCCCTTCAATCATTTTCAGAGGAATCTGGTTGGGGTGGGGAAGTCGCCAAATTAGGGAAATGGATTAGTGTATTTGGGGGAGAAGAAATGCACAAGGGGTAAGAAACTACCTTAAAGAAAAGAATGTTCTAAAATGTTCACAGTTCCCTCTTTTGCCTCAAAAAGTGACATTTATTCAGAGATTAAAAAAAGAAAGAAAGAAAGAAAGAAAAGCCAGGATGTTCATTCCTTGGCTCCCTTCCCTGTCCCTCCTACCATCCCTCCGTCCTCCAGGATTGATCCCAGGCTGGAGTAAGTAGCAGCGCTGCCCCCTCGGGTGATGTCAGCATTGTGGCTCTAAGTACTGCCTCAGCACTTAGCTAAATGGACTTCACTTTGCCGCTCTCAGCTGAGCTTCCCTCCATATTATCTGGTGGGGGCGTTAGTCGAGCATATGCTTGCCTCCCCCACTGAATTGTAGGCACCCGTAAATGCTGCATTGAATCCTTTCCCTTACAGATCCTTCAATCTGAAAGCCTACTACTGAAAAATTTGGTTTGCATTCAACAGAAGGACCCGACGTTCACCAGTTTCATGGTAGTACCTGCATTTGTTCAGCAAGTTTATGGTCTTTGGGGCTTTGGCTATGTAGGCAAGGGGATCTTAAGTACAGTGGGGACGTAGAGAAATGAATTAGATTATTCTTTGTGCAATCTGTGAAACAGGTTGCTGCTGTCTTTGGAAACCCACTTCTTCGAGGTAGTTTTCTGTACCTCCTTTTACACCACAGCATCTGTAAACTATAAGCCGTGGGCATTTCCAAAAATGGTCACATCTTTTCCTCTGACCTTACTCCAGTCCCTCACTCCCTCCTGAGATCTCATCTGAGCCTACCACACATTGGCATGGGTGCAAAAGTACATTATAGAGAAGAGGGATTCGACGAATCATAAAATCTCATACAGTACTGGAGAAAGTCCAGGATAAATGGGCTTTGAATAAAATAAATGCCACCAAACCCCCCACATAAATGATGCATGGCATTGCCTGCAAACTGAGGCATGAAGGCATGAAAATTTAAACTCCCAGATGGCTCCCCCTCTGTTTCTTTTCAGCTTGCCTTCACAAAACTACATCACTCACTGTTGAACTTAGGTGACACGTGAACTCAGCCTATCGCCGAAAAGCCGCCTGGGAAGTCGAGTCATTGGGGATTTGAAGGCAAGATCCATGTTGTATTTGCCCCTGTACTCCCAGCACCTAATATAGGATTGGGACACGGTCAGGCTCAGTAAGTGTTGCCTGCATGTTTCTAAATGGGGAAGAGAGCTGTCTCTAAGAGGGGTTAAGACCCATCAGCAGATGTCTTTCCTTCATGATTTAAGGGGTTGAGTATGAGCAGATGGGGATAAACCTCGTGTTTCCAGCCTTAAAGGAGGCAGTGGGCTTTGAGACCAGACAGGCTGGACTTTGCTTCTCAGCTCTGAAATATACTAGGCATCTAAAGGCATCTAAACTCTGAACCCTTGGTTTATCCACCATTGAGATGGTAATAATAATAATAGTAACAGCTCTAATATTAATAATAATAATTATTATAACCAATTACACCTTCAAAGCATTATTTCGAAGACTGAGCTAATCACGCACCCTGAGGGACCAGGACCCAAGAGATACCCTATGAATGCTTGCTCTTGCTCATGACTTCCCCAAACCCTTCGCTGATTTGGCCTGATTCCACCAGTTGCTCCAATATCAAGGTCTATTCCAACCATGGGGATGTGTGACATTTTACTCCTAACAAGCATCTTTCAATAGGACAGATGTGGGTGTCCTTTTAATCCAGGTCTATTTTGTACGGTTTGAAAATGAAGTTGAAGAAATGAGGAAGAGGGACATCCTTCATAGTCACAGTTTGTCTCAGTGACTCTGCTAACCTTTAGGCCCTGGGATGTCTTTAGGGTTTCCCGTCTCCTGGCTCCCTTACCAAAATTAGTGTGCCATGGACTTTCATACATTCTCTTATGTGACATTCATATTAGCCCTGGGAGGAAGTCTGGACTAGACAAATTATCACTATTTTCCAAATGAGAAAATGGAATCTCAGAAAGACTTGTAATAAAAGAATCAAAGCCTATTAAAGCTGGAGGGTGTCTTGGAGATCACATGGAACAATCCCGTCATCCTCTGATTGGAAAATGAAGCTTGGATCAGGAAGTGACTTGGCCTGAGGCTACATGGTCATTGGTAGAGCTGGGACTGAAACCCATTTGTCTTGATTCTTAGTTTGGTACTTTCCTCTTGGTTACACCTGTTAGGTCTCAAATGCAGATTTTTTTTTTTTTTTTTTTTTTTTTTTTACAATAAATCTAGTGCTTAACCCCTAATACCACCATCTAAGAGATAGGCTTTTCCTGAAGTTAGTTCCCCTCCTGTTGAGACAAAGAGTGGCTAGTTGATTGAAAAAATATGATTCGACCGACAATACCAACTCAGCTTTCAAGATACTGTCTGGTTCTCACTTTTAGGACCGGGAACCAATGGGAAAGGAGCCCATCAGCCAGCCTGGCGGAAGGAGAATGCTGGGGAGGAGTCACGGCTGGGCATGTATTTATTCAAGCTATCCGAGAGCATGTCATTGGTGCTAGAACCTGAACTATGACAGGGTAATCAGGATTACTGAAAAATTTGTGCCGAATGTCCAGTCTAGAGGGTGAGGCTCAGGATAAAATTGGAGGCTAAGTCATGAAGTGGATGCTGAGAGGTTCAAGAACAGGACGGATTCAGTATGAACAGTGGTTCAAAACCAAGGATGTGAATGGCCACTGAGTGTTATCAGTGCCTGGGACGTGGTGTGGGGACAAGCACGCTGCCTGGAGGTACTGGCAGGACTGGACACATCCACTGAGCAATCCCGTGTGTGTCGTCTATGGGAAAGACACACATTTCAGGCAATTAACCAGTCATAATCTTAAAGAATTACATACATATAAAGTGATTACATACATATATATATATATTTAGGTCTCTGGGGAAGGTTTTTGAAACTCAGTTCATCTTCCCACTGATGTGAGAGAAGCCGAATCAGACTGAAATCTTTTTTTTAACCTACTTGCCATTCATATGGGGTGCTTGCTGACCCTTTTATCTGTGCTGAAATCAGAATCCTTTTGATGAGTGTGCTAGTGCAATGCTATTTGGGCTTCAGCGTGAGGCTGTTTCTCCCCCCTCTGTCCCCTTCCCGCATCTGTCTTCACATTTCTGAGTACAGATAAAAAGCCTGGCACTCATTAGCTGAGCACCGCTGTAGCCAGCCAGCCAGTGTTTACTCGTGCCCACGGGGCGCACGGCATTGCCCTGGGCACCTGTGTGAGCAGCCGACGGCCCCGCCATCCTCTGCCCTCAATCCCGGCTCCCAACAGGGCTGTGGGGCTGTGTGGGCCTGGCACACAGCAGGGGCAGGCAGACAGGCCTGGCGAATAGTAATCAGGACTATGAGGGGGCCTGGGAGTTTTGGAATTTTGAGGGCTCCGTGGTAGGAATTCAGAACTGTGAATGATTTTGTAAACAGCCATTCGAAATGACAGGAAGAGCATCCAGAAGTGCAGTTTCCATCGATGCCCTGCCAGAGTAGCAGGGACCCCCACTGCCATGCATTCTGTAACTGATACAATATGATAGGAAAGAATATTGTCACAATAAAGGACACCCCTAGGTTGGGAGATGTGTTGAGACTATCTGGGCCTGCCCGCTTATTTTCTACTTAAGGAAACTGTTTTCTGTTTACATGCTTAGGAAGGTCTAGTTGGGATACGTCCTCTTAAATAACACGAACATTGGGAATGAGTTTTTTCAGTAAATACTGGCCAATGCCAACAGAAGTGTAGGATGGGCTAAGATCCTCATCTTTTGGATGAGGTCAAAGAGGCCCCACTACTTCCGAATAAAATGCTGTCTCTGTCTTTGCCTAATAAAATTTCACTCACCCCAAACTGGGGAAATCAAAAACAGTTTGATTTTGGGGGTGGAGGGCTGTGGGCCACTTTTTCCTTTCTTTTGTTTTCTCAGAATATTATTATGATGGTTGTGTAATGCAGAAAAACAGTGACCTGCTCTCTCAGGGAATGAGTCAGCAATTGAAAATGCAATGGAAGAGAGAATATTTCCTTTCCTGGCTTGGGAATGAAAGTAAAGTATGCCTATCCCTGATGACCTGGGGAAAATTCCAACTCCTCCATGGAAGTCCTCTCTTAAATATCTCTGTGCCTCCCCAAGGCCCAGCACACTGGTGGGAGCCCAGTGGTCATTCAGCGAATCCTTGCTGAAGATGAAGGGCATAGTAATAGGTAGAGATAATGATGACACTTTCTACTGTTGAGTGTCTACCAGGAGCCAGCACGGGTGGGAAGCTGGCAAGGGAGGAGTGACATCCCAGTCTTCAAATGGTCAGGCTGAGACTCACAGAGACGAAGTGGCTTATCAATGCCACATAGTAAGTGGCAGGATTGGAACTTGATTTGCTGGACTCCAAAGGCCCTGCCCCGGCATGGGGGGGAGCTCTTGGCGGCATCCCGTGGGACCAAACGCATGTTAGTGTGGCTGGCCAGGGTGCTCCTCTCGATTCCCACCTGGACAGGACAAAGATTTATGAGCATTCCAGAATCCCTCTGAAAACAGCTTCTGAATAACCCACCTAAGAAAGGACCAGTAAATCAGCCTAGTTTCTTGGGTTTCCCATAGCTCTAGCTTGAACTTTAATAGAATGCACATCTTCTCCTCTTTCTAGTTTCACTAAATGTCAAGGTTTCATGAGCACGAGCCATGCTTTTCAGGGAAGGAAGTGTGCACTGCTGCCCAGCATACCAACAAGAGGATGGAGTGCTTTCTCAGTAACCAGCTCAATGTCAAGGCCAGTAGGGCAGTCCTCCTGCTATGTTGGTAGCAAGTGGGAGCAGGTGCATGGGAGGTAGCCCAGAGCCGCTTGCTGGCTGATTAGGGGAAGGATGATTATTGGTTTCTCTCTCCTTCCCTAGCATCAAAGAGGGTATGTTTGCTCATTGACAGGATTCTTTTTCTCTTGTGATTTCTCTTTTTTTTCTATATTCATCCAGGATATCTGTCCCCCGGGTTTGAGTAGAAGGCAGATGCTGATGGCCAGTCTTTATTCATGTATTCATTTATTCATTCATTTGTTCATTCATTCATTATAGAATGCTTCTGCTGGGAATTACGTCCTTTGCTGGAGATAGAGAGATAAAGACCTTGAACCATCTTGGAGATGGAAAGACTCTTTAACTGTAAAAGAATGTGATGTGCAGTAGGGACACATTTACACATTCTGTGGGAGCCCCAAGGTGCTTCCTGCTTGGGGCTGGTAACAGTGATGCTGGTGTGGCTGGGGGCACAGAGAAATCTTCAGAAATCAGGTGCACTTCTGAACAGGGTCTTGAGGGAGAAGTGGGATTTGGTAGGCAGACATACAGGGCAGGAGGGTCAGTTGTCCTAACCAGAGGACCTGCCCCTGTGAAGGCTGGAGATGTCAATGAACATGTAGGTTTTGAAGGAGTGACTGGAAATCTACTCTTCTGTTCCTGTTTATGTGAATATGATGCATCCTTAAGGTCCAGCATAAGTCCCACTTAAGTAAGAGGCTGACCTGACCTTGAACCACCCCAGGAGATACCCTGGCTTTCTTTTTTTTTTTTTAATTTTATTTTATTATGTTATGTTAGTCACCATAAAATATATCATTAGTTTTTGATGTAGTGATCCACAAATCATTATTTTCGTATAAAACCCAGTGCTCCATGCAGTACATGCCCTCCTTAATACCCATCACGAGGCTAACCTATCCCTCCATCCCCCTCCCCTCTAAAATCCTCAGTTTGTTTCTCGGAGTCCAGAGTCTCTCATGGTTCGTCTCCCCCTCTGATTTCCCCCCTTCATTTTTCCCTTCCTTCTCCTAATGTCCTCCATGCTCTTCCTTATGTTCCACAAATAAGTGAAACCATATGATAATTGACTTTCTCTGCTTGACTTATTTCACTCAGCATAATCTCCTCCAGTCCCATCCCTGTTGATGTAAAAGGTGGGTATTCATCCTTTCTGATGGCTGAGTAATATTCCATTGTATATATGGACCACATCTTCTTTATCCATTCATCTGTTGAAGGGCATCTCGGCTCTTTCCACAGTTTGGCTATTGCGGACATTGCTGCTATGAACATTGGGGTGCATATGGCCCTTCTTTTAAAATAATTCCATAGAATTATTTGTCTACACTTAACCATCTAGTATGTTGTGTTACTACATAGCTTTCCAATGCATGTCTATTGTCTTCCCTGAGCACTTTCTGGAGCTCTTAGAAATATTTAATATGCACCTTGAATGACTCAGAAAAGGACTTACAGATTTTCCAGAGATCTGTCCCCATGGGTCAGAAGAGAGGCCCCCAAAAATAAAATGGATTGTCCACATTTATGAAACCATTTGGTGGGATCAGAACCCAGGGCTGTTGATTCTCACGAAGTGGCCTCTCTGTTGCATCAGCTGCTCCCCTATTTGTTGAGTACAGGGGTGGGCGGTGGACAGATGGACGGATGGGTGGACACCATGGTGTGTGATGTTTATTAGCTGCAGCCTTGCCTGGGTGCTGCACACTCTTTAGCCACTTGCTAAGTCCCTGATGCCCCCACACTACCTGTGGGGAGGAGCATTTCTAGAAGCTGAGACTCCATCAATGGACTAACTTCCACAAGAGCCTTCTAATGACCCCTTTCACAGAGAAGCTGGCATTTAGGGGTGGCGGGAGGAGAGAAGGGGGCATAATCTCCTGCTTTCATTTTCAATTCTTCAGAAAGAAAGGTCTTCTCTAGTCTCTGGCAAGCGTTTTCAGAATGATACTCTCTGGGGTAAAAGGGGTATCCCACACATTCTTAATCAACACAGATTACTAAGATGTCACCAAGATGATGATTTTTTAACTTTTAAATGAAGTTTCTCTTGTCTCAGAACCTTTGAGTTGGAAAATATTTATGAACAGAGTTGGCTGCAGGTCAGGGATGCCCAGTGATGGTGTGGTCCCATAGAGCGGCTCCCAGGGGTCCTGAGCTAAGCTGTCACTTTCTGCAGCTATACCCCAGGAAGTGGGTGGTCTTTCTCCCCTTTTAAAAATCAAAATGGGATAATAAGAATATTCTTTTATATTTGTAAAGAGAGACTTGCAAAGCACTTTAATTGCTTCATGCATTTTTTAAGCTATCATTACTGAGCTGAGCGTCCATCGTATTGATTTATCAGATATTTATTGAGCTCTTATTACTATCCTAAACATTAGGGGCATAGCAGTGAAAAAGAAGACCAACAGTGTCCCTGATATTGCAGAGCTTGCCTTTCCTCCCAGACTTTTTATTTTGAAATTATCTTGTATTTATGTAAGAGCTGTAAGAACAGTACAGGGAGTTTGTGTATGTTCTTCATCCACCTTCCCTTAGTGTTCCATGACTGTGGGACTTTTATCAAAACGAAGAAATTAACATCGGCACAACATTGTTAACTAAACTGGAGACTGTATTCAGCTTCCCCCAGTTTTTCACCACTGACCTTTTCTCAGGACCAATCTTAGATAGTTGTCCTTTCTCCTCACTCCCCTCCAGTCTCTGATAATTCTTCTGTCTTTCCTTGTTTTTCATGATCTGAGAGTTTTTGAAGGCTGCTTATCAGATATTTCATGGAAAGTCCCTCAGTTTGGGTCTGTCTGAGAACATATCCTGTATCTGTTCTGTTCCCCTGCTAGGACAGGGGATACCATTTCTGCTAAATCTCATGATTATACCGTGATAATGGGGTTTTGGATGCCATCACAAAGGTGGAGTACCCTTCTCGTCACTTCCGGGAGCAGCTGATATCCACATGGCATCCCCAGTAATGTTAACCTTCACTACTCGGTTCAGGCTTCTCCTCTGGAAAGCAAACATTTCCCCCCGCTTTCCATTTCTTTCTTTGGAAAGCAAGTCAATAAGTCCTGCCCATGCTCCAGAGGGGAGGAATTAGCGGAGCTTGCTTTTTAATGAAGGGAGATAGAAGATATGCAAATAAGTAGATACCTGGGGGAAATTATCAGTAAGTGATAAATGCTGAGCCAAGCATTAAAGCAGGCTGCTGTGACTGTGAGTGACCACGTAGTTGGGGACAGTTGCGGCTGAGATCTGAGTAACAAGGAGTCAGACACGAAAAGGGCAGGGGGAAGAACGTTCCTGGGAAAGGACATGAACAAGCTTGGTATCATCAGACCACATCACTCTGCTCCAGTGACCCCCTTCTCACCCAGAGGGAAAGCCAAAGTCCTCACCTTGGCCCCCCAAACCTTCACGATCCACCTTCCACCATTCTGCCTCTGCCCTCACGGCCCTTCCACTCCACCTCACTGACCACCACCCTGTTTCCCAAATGCACCAGGCACAATCCGTACTTAGGCCTTGGCACTGGCTGCTTCCTCTGGGGAAATTCTCTTCTGGACCCTCTGCTCACGGTCGGCCCCCTCACCTTTCAGGTTGTGCTCCAATGTCATCTTTTCAGTGATGCACACCTTGACCTTCTTATTAAAAAAGCAGTACGTACTCATTGCTGGTACTTCTGAGCTGTTTAACCTGCTCTCTTTTTCTGCATCACCTTTAACCTTGCAACACACATTCCCACATGCCCCAGACCCAGGGAGTGAGCAGGTAATCCCAATGCTAGGGGAACTCAAGCACTGGGTGAGAAGGAAGTCCCTTGTGTCTAATCAGGTCGCGGGCACTTTCTTTAGCTAACAAGGCCTGCGTGACAAGCCACTAGGCCTGCATGACTCCTTAATTTCCACCTCCTTAATGTATTTTTTTCCCTGACAGTTACCACTGCCAAGTTTGCCAGCAATGAACCCCCTCTCTCCCTGTTTTAGTCACTGCCTACAGTTCAGCAATAGTGAATTCTGTTGCTCCCTCTTCATTTGCTGGTGACTGAAGAGGCATCTGCATCATGTTCTCCACCAGCCTATGCATGAATAAGCTATTTTGGTGTAGAAACTGACATTTTGCGTGGAAGTTTCCAGTATTCCTGAAAGAAATAAAATCCAGGATTTTTTCGGTTTCCTTGACAGCCATCTCTTCGGTCCATCTCTTGCTCACCCAGCCAATATCCAACCCCTGCAGCCGTCTCTGGAGGCATTCCAGTGGGGTAGACAAGCTGACCTGTTTAACAGCCATGCAGCAATGGCAGAGAAGGGGTGCTCAGAAAGACCAGGAAAACAAACTAAGAACTGCAGCCGACGTATGTTCCTCTGCATCATACCATTTCTGCTAAATCTCATAAATCCTGGTTTTCTCTAATGATGGGGATATTGACGTGGCATTAATTTTCAGAAAACACAAAGTGTAGGCCAATGTGTGTGGCCAGAGAAGAGGAAGTAAGTCTCAGATAGACATCTCTCTGAAATGGCCAACAAATCAGGACAGAGGATGAATCAGTGAGGCATAAGTTTGTGCCATTATTATTCCCATTTTACAGATGATGAAGCTGAGGCAGAGACCTGGGAAATAACTTGCTGAGGGCTAGCCCCAGCAGTAGAGGCAAGAGTCAAGTCTCGTGCTCATAACCCTCTGCCCGCGGCTCTGTGTATTCCCACCTCGAGCAGTGCCATCTCTTAGCGCAGAACTCGGTGAGAAACACTAAATATCTCCTTACTAGAACAGAAACTCCTCAAGGACATGGATTGTTCATTATTCATATTAGAACCCAGAGGCTGGGAAAATTTTTCACACAGTAAAAACTCAAATACGTGTCTATGAGGAATAAATATAATTCATTATACAGAGTTTTTGTGTTTTCATTATTTTGAATTAGTCGCTCTTCTGTTTCCTTGATGAGGAAGTTATTAAACACACCAATCAGACTTTGTCAAACCTTGTGGTGCAAGAATATTTTCTTCCTTGTTGGATTCTTTTTCTGAACTTGCTGGCCATTATTTCCTGGTAGAAATGTTTTGTAAATCTGGCCAGAAAATCGACAGGGTCTTGAGCAAGGTTAAGGGATTAACATGTATTTGCAGTGAAGCAAATCATACTATATAGCTAGGGATATAGTTGGTTTTGCAAATTTAACCCTGATCCCCAGCTCTTAACTCAAGCAAACATTCTTTTTTTTTTTTCTGTTGAAAAAGAAATTGAATATATGCCAGTTGAAAAAAAAATGCACCTTCAATATTAAAGGTCCACTGTAAATGAACTTCTCTTTTAATTAAAACAAGCACCCAAATTAAATAATATAACCTGCAGTGTTGATCAAGCGCAGCCTCTGCCCAAGAAAGCTGTGTGTTTCGCACCTGTTGGCATTTTCCAGAACACTAATAACGAGAAAATTATCCCAATGGGGATATCCTGGACTTTGATATTCAAAAGGCTTTTGGAGAGCGTCCTATATCTGGGGCTCTTAAGAAATTAAGTCAACACATGGGACAGAATAATTCCTTGGGTTGTTTCAGTTCTGTGGAAGGGACAGAGATTAGATACAGTTGTCATAAACTAATCATCTGTGCCCAGATAAGATGGTCCCCGACTAAGGTGGGCAACAGGGAGCTCGGATGATCAGCCCCACTGGATGCCTCACTCGACAGGCTTAATACCAAGCAAGTGAAAGTGGTTCCAAGCCAATGAGTAATTGTGAACAATATAAACAATTCTTCCTCTTTTTGCTCCGAGTTCTGGAAACTGACAGGCAACAGGTGAGAACACATGTAAAGGTCCACTGATTATTTTAGAAATGTTCCCTTTCGGTGGCTGGGAAGAGTCCTTATTTTAACTATTCTGTTCCAATGTTAGACCACATCCCTCCTAAGTCTGTGTGGTTCTACCAGAGACAGCTCATCAGCCCACCCCTGGAGAAGACAACAGATAGAGAGGGAAGGGGCTGGAAACATTCTTGTCATCTCTGGGCCAGACAGTGCTAAGGCTCTTGATCTCACACTGCCTTGTTTTATCCCAACAACAAAGCCTCTGAGGTTGATATTGTTACTACCATTTTCCTCATTTTGGAAGAGCCCAAATATTTTTGAAGGGCACACAGCTAGTGGCGGAACTGGCATCTGAATGTGGGTTTGCTTGATGCCAACCCCTGGGAAACTTGTTTGAGCCCACCCCGTGATTTATGTACTGGAAGAAAGGGAGGAGGGGGAGAGCAGCACTGGCGGCCAGGAAGACGAGTGACATGCTCTGATTTGCCACTGACGTCCCCACGATGAGTAAGATTGTTGTGACAATCACAAGACGTTAAATTCTTTGAGAGCACACTAGGGATTGACTACATTTATTCTTTCTACTATAAGGTACTATTGCTATTTGTCTGGGATGCTCTCATCCTATTTCAACCACATTCATAACCTCTCTTTCAAGATATTGCTCATGTCCGAAAGCCTTCTTCAACCCCTAGGTTTGCGTCCAATATATCATGTGGATTTTGTTGGGCTGAGCAGGAAAAAACTACGTTCCCCACCACAGTCGACATTTTTGGGGGTGTCTGTATGGCTTACAGCAACTGCTTACTCCATGTAATTGCTCTTCCTCCCACCAGGGCAGGTCCCCCCAGACCTGTTTGTCTACATGACCATCTCACAAACATAGCTGGTTGGGTCAGAGAGGATATCAGATCTAGGCTGGAAAAAAATCAAACCTCTTCTTGGAGAACTCGGAATTGGGATGAAGAGCCAGTCAGCCAGTCAGGCCAGGTGGTCTTGATCCAAGAGGACCTAAACTTGGGAGCCTAAGGGGGGGGTCATTTATTCCCTGCATGGGCACAGAGAATAGAAGAAAAGGACAGCTGATGGAGAGAATGAAAATAAAGCAGCTATGTGGAGGTCAGAAGTGGGGTTGGAATAGTTCCCAGGGTCATGACCTTGTCTCAGTTCTGGCTTCCAGGCTCTTTACTGGCCCAGGTGACCTTGAGTTCTATGACATATCCCACAGGCTTTCCATAGATTGTCTTGGTCGCTTCACTTAGCTTGCGTGAGTTCCTGTGACTTCCATCCCAAAGCACCACACCTAAGATGCCCTTGGGGACCTGAACTCCGTGAGGACAGTGGCTGGGTTTGTTCACTGAGCAGTCCTAGGCTGGAGCCATTCTTGGCTCAACTGCATGGATTTTTGTTGAATTGCTCTGGCTGATAATACAGCTTTTCTATCTAAGAGATAGAACACTACCTGTCCCCCAAACCGTCATCTGCTCGTGGGAATTAAAAGAATTGAAACCAAGGGCTTGTTGGTTCCACTGAAAGACGGGCCTCAGCCCCTGTCATTCCATCCCATTTCCAGCTTGAGAAGGCAGGTGGGGCGAAAGCTGAAAAGCATCCAAAAACAAGAACAGCAGGAGAAAGTGACAAGCGAGACAGGGTATGAAGGGGCTTGTTTTGTTCTGTGTGCTTTGGAATCAACTTGTTCTTTAATTAAGGGAAAAAAAATCACCCTCCAGCTAGTAAAGACACCCCTAAGAAAATTAAAATAATGTAAATCAAGCTAAATGAATACTCCAGAAGCAGCACTAGAGCTTGGTGGGACTGAGTGTTTGGATGCCCCCGAGGTTTTAAAAAGCAAAGCAGGCAACTGCCTTTTGGAGCAGAAACCCTCTCCCTTTTGTTTGATGGCAAAGAGTGACACCAATAGGGATTTACAGAGGGGTTTACGGTGACAGAATCTTCTTACTGTTCTGGCTCTCTAAAGACCAGAACTGAAACAAAGCCTAAGTGGATGATGATGATAATTCCTGGGGTTTCTTCCTAGGGGTGCTCCGTGTAGAGAAATCACTTAAATTGTAATTAAAACACACAAAGCAAAATGGTTCAAGGGGAACCTGTAGTTTCTAGTAAAATACCCTACTAACCACAGGAGCATTTTACCTGGGAGGCAGCTGAATGACTGAAGCCTTGTAGAATGTGTGCGTGTTTGTTGCAAGTCCCAGCCACACAGAGACGCTAATCACGCATCATCCGAACTCCAGTCATCATGTTCCGATCTGCCCTCCCGAAGGAGGAACAGGTAAGGATTATCCCACCTGACGATTGTGTGCGTGTTTGTGTGCGTGTGCGCACGCGCCTACTAGTACTGCTAGTATACTGTGGCCGTGGTAACAGAGACACAGTAGGAGGTTCAGTATTTCAGGCATTCTAACAAGTAAAGGTGACATATCCAAGTCAGCAGGACAAGCTCAGCTTTAATTTTTGGTGTCACATCAAATGTCTTAATTTCCCAAGCTTTTACCTTAAAGGAGATGTGATGGTGGCCACTTAGAGAGTATATACTTAATCTTTGGGGGAACCTCTTCAATGTAGCATAAAGATTTTATTGCAGACCCATGTTTCTGACTCTCCAGACAGCACAATGACCCCCTCCGTCAATGTTTATATGTGATGATAAAATGACTCAGGACGATTTTACTTCCCTGGGCCCCGTGGTGCTGGAAGGGCTCTGACCGAGCTACTCCAATCCTCTCATTTTCTGGATGAGGGGAAGGAGATCCAGAGAGGTTAAGCAGCTTGCCCAAGGTCTTCTAGACACAGATTGACCATGATTCATTGTACAAAGTGGGGCATTTTTGAGAGAAAAGGAGATGCTATTTCAATGACACCAGGACCAACTAACCTCAATCTAGACTGCCCTAGGAGCATGTGATCATCCTATCTAGACAGATCAAGGTTTTGCCTCAGACCCAGAGCATGAGAAAATGCTCTATTTGCTGCTGATCTTTGCAAGAAGGAAGGAGAAGGAGTCGTTATCTGGGGAGGGGGAAGGGCGCTCCCAGAGGCCAGGATGGGGATTGCACTTCCTTGCACATGCTCCAGGCAATGCATTTCCGGAACCACATGTCCGAGCTGGTGTTAGCAGGGCCTGACTGGCTTGCATGGGGCCCCAGTGATGACTAGAAAGAGGTGCAGTTCTGAGGACAAACACCTTGGCCCGTGGGTGGCACATCTGCAGCCCTCTTCTAGGGAGTATTAATACCAACAAGAAATCAGCGATCAGAAAAGGTGAAATGTAGGAATTTCACCTCCTGCACGGATGCCACTCTGGATTCCTAGATGGGGACAGAGCGTAAAAATGCTGACCTTGAAAGATGGAGCCCGAAGAAGCATACTGTTGCCAATAAACACTACCATTACTGAGCGCTCACCGCGTGCCAGGCTCTGTTCTGAGCACTTTACATACACTGATCCTCTTAATCCTGAAAAATACCCTATAGGGTAGAACGGTTCTGTACCCTGATTATGATGATGGTTATGCAAATCTGTACATGCTAAAGTTCAGAGAACTGTATGCCAAAGGAAAACAGTTAATTTAAATGTATGATAATTTAAAAAATAAAGTTAAAAAAAAAGACTATATACTGTATGAGTCCATTGAAATTAGAAAAAAGCAAAACTACAGTGATAGCAGATCAGTGGTTACCAGGGGTCAGGGGATTGACTGCTGAGGGACATGAGGGCACCTTTCGTGATGATGAAAGTGTTCGAGATCATAGTTGTAGCGGTGGTTACATGACTATATATTTATGACGATATATTGACTTGTACAGTTAAAATGGCTGACTTTTATTGTAGGTAAACTTTACCTCAATAAAGCTGGGGAGGGGAGCCCTACAGATGGGCATCACTGTTAGTCTCATCAATAAGGAAACTGAAGGACAAGTAGGTTGAGTAACTTGCCCAAGGTCATAGGTGTGTGTGACAAAGCCAGATTCAAACATAGGAATGAATAACTCTGGCAATTTTAACCTCTGCGATTAACTGCTGCTTGTGCAAGAAGGTCCCAGCTCGTCACCTGGGGGAAGGGGAACACATCAGCCCTAGACACGCAGGTGCAACAGGAAATGTGTGATCCCCACCAAGGACCTTACAGAAACAATAGTTGTTCTGGGTGGCTGTTTGGGTCCACCAGACTGGTCCTTCCTGAAGCAGACACAGCTATTTGCTTTGAAAAACCTGGAGCAGGGGCACTGATTCCTGAGGCAGGTATCTGGTGATGGCTGGGCCTTCCCCCTTTTCCTGGCTGGGAGTATGATTTAAAATCTTCTGGCTAAGCTCATTTTGCCAAACAGCTCCTGCAGGGTCCATTTTTAAGACTCAATCCAGAAATTTCTAGCTCAGCAAACAGATCCAGTACCGGAAAATGTATTTGCCCAAGCCACCTCTGAGACTAAGGAATATGGTTTCCCATGCTTTGCAGAGGAAAACAGATGTGTTTATTCACAAACAAATTTACAGATATGCAATACCTTGCTTACTGTATTTCAAAGACACGAGAGCAAAAAAAACATCACTGTGCATCTGTATGTAACGTCCTAGTTACTGTCCATCTGAGACGGGCAGGTGAATGAATCTACAGTCCTCGGCAGGTGCACAAAAGGATGCTGTGTCATATTTCCCATTGCAGTTCGTGCCACTTGGAGAGATAGGCTCCTGTCTCACTTTATAGCCAGAAAAAGTGCAGGTTATTCTTAAGGCTGGTGCAGAACTGGGAGGGGCTGAAACAACCTCTTAGGTGACACACGGGGTATTCGTGATTAGAGAGAATGAACTTGCCCGTGATCAAGCAGCGACTTAGAAGCAGAACCAGTTAGATGCCTTGACTTTGCATAGCTGAAGCCAGAGACCTGGGTTCAAATCCCCGCTCTTCCCCATATGGACCATGTGACTGAAAGCAGGTTCTTTAATCTCTCTTTCTTTTCCTTTTTGTAAAAATGGTGCTTCCGAGTGTTAGCTCACAGGTTTGTTGTGAGCAATGGGTGTGAGAAGGCACTGAACTGGGTCATGGTACAAGCTCAACAAATGAAAACCAATGGTAGCAACCATCTTGGTATGTTGTGATTATCTTTATGGGTCTTCTCTGCAAAGATTTTGGACTAGATGACTGGCATAGCACTTTGCAGCTTAAGAAGCCCTGTCACAGGAATGCTTTTCCTCAATACACAATCAACTGATCATGTATATAGGACGGGCATTATTAAACCCAGATAAGAGTTTAAAAAGGTTAAGGAAGGCTAAGTGATTTGCCCCGTTTTGCCCTTGCTGAAATCACACAGCTAGTAGGCGACAGAACAGGGTGTTGAAGGCAGGTCTTTTAAGTAAAAACATTACCCTCTGTCTGGTGGCACAAGAGTCTGATTCCCAAGCCACTGTCCCTTCCCCACCGTGCGCTTGTCTCGGCTTCCCTGTGGCCCTCTTCCGGACCAAGGCAACTGCTTCTAACAAGATGATCCAATGAATAATCATGAGAGCAATCCTAGTGCTGCCTTTTTACTGCTGAGACGGGGATAGATTTATAGAGGTTGACCCCGGCTGGTATTTGGGAACGGATAATTACCTTCACTTACTATATCCTAGGCTGCTCTGGCTAAATATTTACTGCCCAGAATTCTGCTCCTTCCAACCAATTCTGAACACGAGCATGCCACAGGCAACTAAATGGCGTAATTCATTTGGGGCGACCATACATCTAAGGCTTCTACCAGAAATGATGCAAAAAATTAATGGAACATGAAATCAAGTAAATGGAATTGAGTACAGTAATTAGTTCATATTTTAATCCTCAGGTCTGTTTATTATCCGTCAACTGGCGAGCAATTAAGTCGGCACCATTGAGATGATTAGCTTTGTTTCAGCAAAAGTTTATCGATATGTCAGAGCAAATGAATCTGGGGGTTTTAAATGGCCTTATTTTGAATTGTATAGCAGCACATCCATGGAGCGGCTAGACATCTCATGATTTAATTTTGCAATATTATTATCTAGATTACTTATATTTAATATTACTGAGCTGTTGTTCTAGGTGGTTATTGGGCAGAGTGGGTAGGAGGGGGGATTCAAACTGTAGAAAAGCATGGCTTACATTCTTAGGTCCTCGTGATTGCCTTTTTGTATTAAGACCAACCAAAGGATCTTTCAGGAATTCTACTTTCTGTTTTAGTCTTCCAGTCTTTCATTTCTACATTTCTTGCAATCAGGCACTATTACAGTTCTCACATGGGTGGTATTTTTGTTTGGGGTGATTTGCTGACTTCTAGATCCATCTCCTCATGGATGCTGATGAGTGCTCATGCTTATAAAATAATCTGTCCATGTCTTTGCCTTTTTGAGGCTGGCTGCATTAACGTCCTTGTGATGGGTTCTGCTCACTAAGATAGGGAATCTGATCATCAGACTACACCTGCTCTACGGGACAACTAAACCAGATGATCTCAAAGGGCCTGCTGAATCTTGGGATTGTATATAATCTACATTTTTATCTGCAAAATTTTAAATCTCAAATTAGGGCGCCAGAGACTTAGGTTCCAGTCCTAATTCTGCCACGTCTCTCAGTGACTTTGGGCAGGGCTCTTATCCTCTCTGGCATCTGAGTTTTCTTTTGTACAGTAAGTGGGTTGGAAGAGGTGACCTCCATGGACCTCCAATTTTAACACTTCAGACGGAGGCTTTGAGCAGACTTGTTCTTTTCAATAGTGGGTCTATACCTTGAAGTAGGAAATGTGATTTTTGGTGGAACCTCTGCAAATTTTAGTGACTCTTGACAGTGGTCAGAGTAGTAGTGAATTCTTACTTCACACCTTTCTTTTCCAATTGATTTTATTCCTGTGCCTTTGGAAATGGGTGGAAAAAAGTACAGCTAGTTTGTTGAGGTGTTGGGCCCAGTACCCACCTTAACGTCAATGTCATTGTTTTCTAAATAAAGGAAGACCACATTCGACACTTGTAAAGCCGAACACTGATGGTCTCCATGGTAACAGTTCGGTTCTACACTGAACCTTGATCAAGTCCCAGGTAATGCCTGTCTTTAACAATGTCTTTGTAATATAATACCTCCTTCCCTGCTTTAGATGGAACACCAGGGAGGAGATTAGAGTCCAGTAGAGGAGGATGGTGGCTGTCATAATGACATCCTGGCAGGACCAGGTCAGAGGTATGATGCAGGTTAGGATGGGAGTCCACGGGATAATGAGTTGCCTCAGCAAGTTGTCTTTAAATGCAATGTCTTCTCTCTTTGGCTGCCCCATGGTGTCCATCTAAAACTAGCAATTCGGAAAGCTGCTGACTTGATTGGATTGTCCCTTCCCAGAAGCAATTATAAAAATGTCCAAAGGGAAGACTCCCTATCCTTAGATCCCAGTCATCATCTGCTTGCTGGCATCATCATAATATGCCCAACCACCATCTGGGCTTCTGACTTCTGTTTCCTTTGCTTCTCGAAGGCCAGTTTGCTAACTCTGAGTGGGACTGGCTCCTGGGATCCAGAACTTTGGCTTCTAGCATTGGCAAAGACTAATTCCCTGGTCTGATCCTGGGAGTAATTCCAGTGCTGAAATGAGGAATCTACATGAATGTTTCTAGCACATTGGCTATCCATTTTTCCATTCCTCCTCCCAGGGAACCTGAAGAATTCACTTACTCTGTATTTGTGAATAACTTAACATAAAATGTCTAGAACTGCTGTTGATATTGACATTAACTTTATTAGGTTTGCCTTATGGCAATAGAACTGAATTCATGATATACTGGGCATAATTTAGGCACCCTGAAAGTTGCAATCTTTTATCTTCATTTTGCCCATTCAATCTTTTTATTCAGTAATATCTGTCAGGTGCCTGTCACATGTATGGGGACATATTAAAAAGTACGACCTACTCTGTGACTGCATGGAGCTAACATTCTGGGAAGTCAGGGTCTTACTCATGGTCTACAGATCCTTGAACGTCCCCCCTGGGCTAGGGCCCAGAGTAGGTGAGTAGTCACTACTCTGGGGTTTATGGGTAGGTAAACCTTGGCTTAGGTTAATCAATGTTATGAATCAGAAGACCTGAGCTAAGCCCAACCTCAATCATTTACTGTCTGCATGGTCTTGGGCCTTAGGTTCTCCAGGTAAGAGGGAGACAATACCAAGAGGTAACTTCACGGAGCTAGTGTTGGTGATTCAATGGGAGAATTTATGTTGTGCTTTGGAATTCATTGACAGTAACGGCCAAAGTCCATACAAAGTCCAGGCAAAGAGGACCTGATATGCAGCAGCCCTGCCCACTCTCACCTCCCTGACTTCTCACGCCCTCTCTCTTACTCTGTGTTGGGGCTGCTCTCCCTCTTCCTAGAACACTCACAGCTCTCTCCCACTTCAAAGCCATGGTAGTGGCTCTTACCTCTGCCTGGAATGTCCTTCCCCCCAGACATCTCTATGGCAACCTCACAGATGACATCCTCTCAACACAGCTTATACAGACGATCCTGTTTACCCTTGTAACTCATTACCTCCCCTCCTCATGCTCTGATCCCTCCTGACTCTATTTCTTTTCCCATAGTGTTGATCTTATTCTAACTTACCATATGCATTTACTCATTTATTATGTTTATTATTTATTACTTGTCCATTCTCACTTGACTATAAGCACCATACAGGAAGGATTTTTATCTGTTTTCTTCACTGTAGCACATGGTAGGCACTCAATATTTGTTAGCTGAAGGAAAGAAGGAAAAAAGGAAGGAAGGAAGGAAAAGCAAATCAGGAAGCACGTAAACAGTGGCCAGATGTTAGCAGTGAGATTTGGTAGCCAGCTGTGGACGTGCCTGAGCAAGTTCTGGATTGTGCTGCTGAGTAATTTAATTGACTCAAGTCTGTGCCTTGTTCCTCCAAGGTGACAATTGTTCAATGCTTTTGTGTTCTTTACCACACTGAGGATAGGGCTAGGTTAGTACCTTGTTAATACATTTTGCATCTCTCAAAGTATAATCCTTTCACAAAGAAAGCCCCGAACACGCCTTAGTGGTTGCTGTGAACTAAACCACTCTTTCTCTTTTCCAGTTTCTAATAGAACTTGGTGCTTTGGACAGCCTTTATTGAAACACCCCATCTTCAATTTAAATGAGGCTGCATATTCCTGGTATAGTCAATGAATACAACACACCCAAAATTCCAGGAAAAAATTCCTGTAAGCTTTGAATTCCTAGGTCGCCAAGAGTTGATTGAGTTATAGATTCAGTGATTGAATGACTCATTCCACAAACATCAATTAAGCACCTACTGTATGGCGGGTACTGTGCTAGGTGTATGGTATACAAAGATGAATAGTGAAAAAAGTCCCTGTCCTGAAGGAGTGTATGAAGATCATTTATTTTTTCATTCAGTAAACATTTATGGACTCTGCCCTCATGTGTCTGACAATGTACAAAGTGCTGGGAATACAGCAATGATCAAAATAAAATCTCTATCAACAAAGAACTCCAGTTCCAAGAGAACTGAGAGTAAACAGTTACAAAATCTACAGTGATGGGCAATTTAATAGATTGAGGCCAGCAACATTTTTGTGTAAAAGACCAGATATTTTGTAAATATTTCGGCTTTTGCAGGCCACACAGAGTCTCTGTTGCACCTTCTTCTTCTTCTTCTTTTTTTTTTTAAAAACCCAATCCTTGAAACATGTAAACCATGCTTAGCTACTCGACTGAATTTGGCCCACAGGCTACGGCTTGCGGACTACTGAAATAGGTGAATATGGAGGATTCTCTGGGAGTCACTGGCTGGGAGGAGGGGAGGAGGCTTGGAAAGTTCTGGGGTGTGGGGTGGGGTAGGGGAGCTGTGCGCGAATGAGGAAGAGCGAGAGAAAGCTGGCATTCAGAACAGAGGGAACACCTTTACCTCGGCACTCAGGGAGTTCTTCCATACGTATGACCGTGTACCTGTTATTCTTAAACATCCCAATTCTCATTCCCCTTCAAAACTCCACTTGTGTCAATGAACATCTCTACAAGGAGGTCCCAGCCTCCTGGCAAAGTGCTAATTACATTGCCTGAGTACCACCCCCCAGAGCCGTTCCGTGCCTAATGAGGCCCTGGTTCTCTGTGATGTGCTCCTCAGCGCATTTCATACTCTAGCACCCTGCAGAACAACCTGGTGTTGCTTATTCCTACAAATTTGTGTGGCTTTAGTGCAGCCAGTGTCTAAAGGATGCAAGTAACAGACTCCTTTAAGGGGACAGGGCCTGCATTTTCTGCACTTCTCAGTTGTTTGCACGGAGATAATTGTATTCCCTATTCTGGTTCAGAGCCACTAAATAAATAGATAAGCAAACAAACAAACAAGCAAACAAACCCATAAATAAATAACATACGACTTTTGTTCCTCCTTTTAATGAAGCAATCTTATCCACATTCATAGCAATAGCTGTGGACTCGTTCCTTGCTCGGATGTGTGTGAGCAGAATCAGAGACTCAAGAGGCTGAGCCGGGAAAAGCTCATGTTCCTACCTCACCTTCAGCGGGAGCAGCGACTGTGTCCGGCCACAGAGCTGTCCAAGTGTTCTCTCCTTAAAACAGTCCCGAGAGAGCTATTTCATAACCCCCTTCCAGAACCATCCTCAAATACAAGCCGCGTGACCCTGTATTTTAAATATACATGCCCCTCAGCAGACTGTCTGCTATGCAGGGCTGTGGAGCTCAGCACACTGGAGACATGGGAAGATGGATGGCAGGAACGGGGATACCTGGCAGAGGTTTCCTGCGAAGTGGCTGGTGCGAGTCCCAGTATATACACTCCCTTGCGCCTTCGGAAAGAACTTAAGGAAGGTTTTCAAAATGAGTATTTCCAGCCTCCACTCAATAAGAACGCCTCTTTTTTGTCTAGCCTCACTACTGGAACTTCATCCATCCCCAGGATTCTTTTCAAATACTATCTTTTGCCTACTTAATGCATTTGTTTCTTTTCATAAATACCCTACTTTAGAGTGGACATAATCTAACCAGTTAGTTAGACATGATTAGCAAGTGAAGGGTCTTCCATATTAAAGATGGTTCATTTTCCCTTCTTGAAAAAATGGAGACATTTGAATCCCTGAATATGCTCATTTATCACCAGCCCCCAACAAGGCATCCAGGAATGCTCCGTGTAGGACATGAATAATTTTTATAAAAATGCAGTTGCTGACTGTGTCGTACATCCACACAGCTTTATAAAACAAAGCAAATGATTACCATCAATTACAATAACCTCACTAGACAAGACTGCAATTAATCTTCAGCTCTTGAGATAACGACTGCTGCGCCGTGCCAAGGAAAATGCCTGGCATTAATTGACTTATCACGATTGGCGATGATAGATGGGACAGATGGCAATGTGATTATTCATTGTCAACAAAATAAACACACGCTCTGTTGCTAGAAGTGTCTACTTAGGTCCTCTCAGAGGATAGCCAAAAACAGAGACCAAAGGTGGCTTTGAAGACAGCACAAAATAAAAATAAGACATTAACCTCCAGGATGGGCTATATTTACTCAAACTGGGGCTAACACTCAGTGGAATCTGGTTGGGGGACATTTTCTATAAGGAAATCATGGATTACATGGGATTTCAGTACTAGAAGGTACATTCTTTGCTCATGAGGATATGAGATGAGTCACTCTTATGAAGTCCTCAAATTCCATTCCATGCTTAATAATTCCAGTGATGGGAATTCACTATCTTCAGAGGCAAACTCATTCCATCAATGGATAGCTCTCATTGTTAGAACGTATATTTATTTAGTTGAACTCCATCTTTCTAGGACTTCCATCCATGGACCCTAGGTCTTTTCCCTCATGCCACAGAGAAGGTGCCAAAATTTTCTTGGTCACTAAACTCTTAAATATCTCAAAGGCTAATACTTAGCCACGTGACATTGTTTTGGTACTTCTAGCATTCTGATTTCTTATACCTAAACCCACACCAGTTCAGAGACCACTCATACTGAGACCACTCATACTGAGGGGCTGGGAAAGAAAAGTAACACAGCTGATGTGGTCTGCCCAAGACAAGGTGTAATAGTACTTATGCGGATGCCAATGCTCTGGCTTGCCTGCTTGGGAAGCTGTTCTCCAAATCTCATCTGTCTAGACAGCACCCCAGCTTTGCCATTTGCCATAACACCGGGTGCCCTTTTAAATTCTTGTGCAGTATGGTTTTGTTGATTAAGTCCTCATTGTTTAGAAAACTGGGATAATTCAGGCATATTCTGAGCTAAAACTGGCACAGTGGTCACTCACCAAAATCTCTTGGGGGTAATTTATATAAAGGTGCATATCTAGACCCCACTCCCTGAGACCCTGATTCAATTGCCCTAGGGCAGGATTCAAATGTAAATATTTTGACAATGGTCCCCAGTTAATTCTCACTTGCAACTCTGTTTAGATGCTTTATTCATTGAAAGCACTTAATAATGTGCCAGTGGAATGAGTGCTTCACAAACCTAATCATCAGACTCTCCTGGGGGCTTTAAAAATGCAGATTCCTTAGAGTGCCTAATATCTGTGGTCTGGGTATGTCTAGGAAAATTAATACTTTGAGAGATCAACTTGTTATGTGTTTCCGTTAAGGATTTTGGAGACACTCATTTACTCCAAAATTGTAGTTCCTATACAAATTACAATGCACACTTATCACACACTGAAGAAAAAGGCAATTCTAAGGAATTCTACAAAGCAAAGATTTTAGCCAAGTAACCATCCACATTTTTTCACTCATTCAATAAATAAATTCATTAATAAATTAGTTTTTAATCAGAGGCAATGTTATGATAAGGATCAGTGAGAGAAAAAAGCAAAGAAATCAAAGCAAAGAAATGAGCAAGTAAACCAACAAATAAAAGTTACAAATACTGAAATGATATGTATTTTAAAAGGAAGCGTTTATCTAATTTAGAATATTCCCTAATTCAGACTGGCAGTCCCTGGTCACTCTCAATTCATGGATTTTCGCCCTGCTTTCCTCATCTTCCCTGCTATACTCTAGCTCAGAATCTGCAACTCTAGGGAGTTTTTCCATTAGGGTGCCTTTGGCAGACATCCCTAATCAATCCTAGCATTTTTTTCCTATGGATCCAGGAAGGAGGCTCATTCCTGCTCAGCCCTGTGCTCTATGCAGCCATTACTAATAGAGCATAGATGAGCTGAGCTCTACCTGAATCTTCCCCAATACACACAAGGTCCTGACACAGGTTGGTGCCTTTGTTGTTCATAATTTCCTGCTTTATCTTTGTTGTCTATCAACTCTTGAGTACTCCAAATGTTCCTTACATCTGAAATCCCACTTAATTTTCAAAATAACCTTATGAGGTGTGTAAACTCAGCCTTAAAAGGATCAAGAAACCATCTCAAGATCACACAATAAGTGTGCATTAGAGCAGGACGTACAAACTCTGGTTCTTTGACTCCAGAGCTGATGTTCTTAAACATTATTCTGCATTTCCTCTCTTCTTAGCCCAGTTCAAAGGGCCCCTCCTCTGGGACACTTCTCCTGACCCCTTCAGGGAAGATCTGTCACTTCTTCCTGTGAGTTGGCCAGAGTCTTTGTACATCTCAGAATACTCTAATAACAGAATACTTCAATGATTTGAATATAGTATTCTTTGAACTCCTTTGTGGTAGGAGCTTTGCCTTTTTTTTGGTTTTTTGTTTTGTTTTTTAATTTTTGTATCCCTGGTACCTAGGAGAGAGCCTAGTAGATTCTCAGTTGATACACTTTGAACAATCATTAAAATCTGGCCAAGGGACTCCTTAAGGTTGGCCTCTCTTTCTCAGTGTATGGCCTTACTATATTAAAAACAATGCCAGGTTTAAACATGATGTTGATTGAAAAAAATTAAAAAGACTAGTCAATTGTGAGATACATACTTCTGTTATTTTAAAGCTTTCTTGACCTCAGTTACTGAGGACTTTTAAACAGAAACGTAGTTACCGACTATTTAGCATATAAGCCCCCCAGACCCCTAGTTGATAACCACCCCCAAGTGTAAGAGGACAAATTAAATATACCATGCTTGTCAAGGGTCAGAATCCAGATGCTATCTGTTATAACTCTCATCCTATAATTGAAGCTGGTTTGGCTCGCTGCTATGCTCTGTGTCCTATCTGGGTTGATGGTGGCACATAGTGATACTCACCATTAATGGTGACATACAATGACATTTCTATTCTGTAGAAAGTCAGGCAGACTATTTAGTTGCCTAACATTTATTTCACAGTAAGTTATAGTTTTGTGCAAATAAGATCCATTCTGCCAGAAGGAAGAAATTATGGAACCTATATTCTCATATGAGAGGCTGATGGTCCAAGTAGGTGTAAGTGCATGAAAAGTGAGGATTTGGGGTTAAAATAATGCTCCAGAGATACTGTAGGGCATGAGTCATGATAGCTGCACCAATGTCTCAGAAGGAAATACCCAGTTTCATTGTGGCCTTCCCTAGAAAACACTGGAAGCACGTTTATAGACTTCCACATCAACTTGCAAAAGACAGATGGAGAAAGGAGGCACTGACCTTCTCATTTCACAGATTTAAAAGAAAGCTTTCCAACTGTTATCCCACCTTGGGTATAAATAGGCACCAAGTCTTATTAATTGGCACTCAACTTTAGTACTTCAACAGCCCCACATACCTCCCCAGAGAAGGCTTGTCCGTTGAGGAGGTGCTCCGACCCTTGGCTGTCCTCACTCCCGAAGTGTAGTCGGATCTCCTCCAGCCGGTGGCTGTATGTCATGGGCCCTCCTGATATGTTAACCAAGTGTTCCTTGTCCAGGCGCAGGGACACATGTCTTCCAGTGTTGTACATGGTCCCACTGACCTGCAAGGCAATGCACAACAGGTCAAGCAAGGCTCTCTTTCCGTGTCTCACCAGACCAGCATGGTGCTTAGACCAATGCCTTTTGCCTCCTCTTGATAGGCAAACATTAGGCTAAGTTTATATATGAAATAGGGAGTAGCAGGACCTAGAAGGCATTCCTGCCCTACCTGGCTTCTGTGGTACTTTCTGCGAAGCATAAACCACATTTATGATCACATGATCATGTAGGAATTTCAGGTGGGAATTCAAAGGAGACCTCAGCAACCGTAACTAATATTTTGGACATTGCACTTTAGAAAAAATAACTTGGCCCTCTTAACAACAGGTGTTGGCAAGGATGTGGAGAAGGAGGAACCCTTGTGCACTGTCAGTGGGAAGGCAAACTGGGGCAGCCATTTTGCAAAACAGTATGGAGTTTCCTCAAAAGGTTAAAAAAAGATCCACCCTTCAACCCAGCAATCACACTACTGGATATTTACCCAAAGAATACAAAAACACTAGTGCAAAAGGCATACATGTAACCCTATGTTTATAGCAGCATTACTTACAAGAGCCAAACTACGGAAGCAGCCCAAGTATCCACTGACAGATAAATGGATATATATATAATGCAATATTACTCAGCCATAAAAAAGAATGGAATCTTGCCATTTGTAGCAACATGGATGGAGCGAGAGAGCATCAGGCTAAGCAAAACAAGGCAGTCAGACAAATACCATATGATTTCACTAATATGTGGAATTTAAGAAATAAAACAAATGAGCAAAGGAAGAAAAAAAGAAAGAGAGAGACAAATCATGAAAAAGACTCTTAACTCTAGAGACCAAACTGATGGTCACCAGAGGGGAGCCAGGTGGGGGGATGGGTGAAATAGGCGATGGGGATTAAGGAGTGTGCTTGTCACGATGAGCACCAGGTGATGTATGGAAGTGCTGAATCACTATATTGTATACCTGAAACTAATACTACACTGTATTAAAATAAAAACTTAAAAATATTACTTGCCCCTCTAACCCTAAGTATTTGGAATGTAGAGATACTGTAAAAGTTAAAATCTCAGGTGTGAGAAATTGGAGAAAGCAAGAGATGCCACAAAGGCCAAATGAGACACAAGGAAGCCAAAAATGGGTAAACAGGAGCAAACCGTCGTGGGAGACTGAAGGTTTTGGTTTGAAGTCTCAAGTGTGCAGTCCCATGTGTCTTTGTTAGGTCCCTCTCTTGCCCTGGCCACCAGATGCTGCACAGAATGCGAGCTCTGACCCCCTTCTCAGAACTCATGGACTCAGTGCTAAGCTAAAGAGATGGATACAAGTTTCCCATTTCCCTTCCTCACTCCTGATTCCATCTTGCTTCAGCTTCTCAAACTGCTGACCTTACTGCTTGATGTTCCCTTTCCTTCTTTTCTCTTTGAACTTGATATTCAGCTTCATTTTCTTGACTTAGCACCTCTCAACACTTGAACCCTGATTACTACCTGTGACTCTACTGCCTTTGTCTCCTAGGTTGACTTAGCTCATGGGGCAGAACAAAAGCTTAAAGGAGACTCTGAATGGGTCTGAATGGAATGCTTCTGGACTTTCAGAGGCTGAGATACTTGGATTTTCTTCCTGCTTACTCTGACTCCTTTGGGCCCAGCCTTCTGCCCTAGGGATTCCTTAAGGGCTTCATGTAACATATGATACATTCCTTAGTCACGGTTTCATACATTTTCTCTCTAGCACTACCCTTACCTGCCCCTCCACCTTTCTGACACTAGTGATAATCAGATAGGTCTGCAGATGGCTCACTGTGGTGGAGAGAGTAACGCCCACTAAATACTCCATTGACTCATTTTGCTGTAAGGTGGAGCCCATGTGACTGACGTTGGCCATGGGGTATGAGGGGACACGACAGGTGTCCCTTCCAGGGTGAAACTCTGGAAGTGAAAAGCTTACACGCACAAGTCTCCAGTCTCTCTCTTCCCCTGCTGCCTCAATCCCTGGAGCCACATGGAAATATGTAATGTTCTATTGCTACAAGATGGAGCTCATGTCAGCCTCGGTGCTTGGCAGATTAAAGGGCAGATTGCAAAAAGGGCCAGAATTCTTCCCCTCCCTGTAATGCATTCTTTACAACAGGACTCTGTAGCTGTTCCCTTCAAGATAGGGGTCTGCTTCTCTCCCTCTTGACTCTGGGCTGGCCTTGTCACTTGCTTTGGCCAATAGGGGATATGATGTCTGTGCTCTGAGAGGCCTTGCATATTTCCTCACTCCTTCTTGGAAACTTGAGACCACCATGTCAACGAGCCTGGGCTAGCCTGCTGGGGGATGACATGACACTGAAGAGGAGAAGCCATCCTCTTCTCCTGGGATGCCTTCATCCCAGTAGAAGCCATCACAGACTGACCATCCCATGGCTGACCTGCCAGCTGACTGGCCCAGCCGAGGTCAGCTTAGCCTTGCCCAGACCAGAAGAACCACCCACAGACCCATGGACTTGGAAGCTAAATAATTGGGGTTTTAAGTCCCTAAGTTTTGGAGGTAGTCTGTTATGGAGCAAAAGCTAACTGATAAACACTAGGTTGATCATCTTTCCCCTCCTGAATCTGGAACTATCAACAGAAACTCTGTTGAGTGCCTGGCAGTGTTGAGTACCTGAACTGGAAAGTCACATGGGGTCCAGAGACTCAGCCTGCTAGGTAGCTGGAAGTCAGACCAGAGAGAGAGAAAAGAAAAGCAGATGTGCCAACAATGACAGAGGAAACCGTGCATTGAGAGAGAGAGAACAGCCACTTGACCTTCAGAAATCCTTGTTTGCAGTTCCTTCATGAGGCCTGAGCTGCATTTTCTCAGATGCTTTACATCTTACCAATAAATTAATTTTTTCTCAAGTTATCTATTCTTTGCAACCAGATAATTCCAAAGGGTGTACTCCTCCAGTCTCAAATAAATGCATATTTAGTCAGTATGAGATCATGAGAGCTTGTCATTTTTTCATGTCCCAACTCATGATTTTCTTGGCAGTAAAATGGCCAGAGACAGGCTTGTGTTTGACATTGCATCTATCATTAAAATTACTTTTTCTAATATTAAGATAATATACAGGTATTATATATGGTTAAAAAGATACAGAATGGCTCAAGGAAATAAAAATTAGCCACAATTCCACAATTACCCAATGATCACCACTAATATTTTGATATATATATTCTTATACCTATATATACTATAACATATATGTATGACTATCTATACCCATATTTTAACAAGATCATTTTATATTTGTGTCTGTATAATCAGATAAGTGATTTTTCACACACATGTATATATATATATGAATTTGTATATATAACTATATACTATTATTTATAATATGCTATGTGTAATATTAATATATTAATGATATCATGTAGTATATTTGTTATATATTAATATATAAATCATATTAATTATAATTATATTAGTATACAGATAATATGCTATAATATAGTATAATAGATGAATACAATATTATTCAGTATATAATAATATATGTAATTATATATTATATATATAATATACATAAATAATTATACATATTATGTACACAAACACAATATTGTTATTTAACTATATATATAAATACCACATATGATTATATATTATATAAATATATATATAATTTTCACAAACATGAATATTTCCAGGTCACTAAACTGCTCTTCTGAGGGGGGGGCGGAGCAAGATGGCGGAGGAGTAGGAGACCTGGATTTCGTCTCCTCTCAGGAATTCAGCTGCATAGGGATCAAACCATTCTGAACACCTACAAACTCAACAGGAGATCGAAGAAGAGAAGAGCAACAACTCTCTCATCAGAAAAGCGACCACTTTCTGGAAGGTAGGACGTGCGGAGAAGTGAATCCGAGGCGATATTCGGGAGGATAGACGGCGGGGGAGGGGCCTCCGGCGGCCGCTTCTGGCAAGTGATAGAGCCGCGGAGCACAAAATCGGAACTTTTAAAAGTCTGCTCCGCTGAGGGACGTCACTCTGGTGGCTAAGCGGGGGGTGGAACCCTCCGGGACAGTGTGGTCTCAGGACCCACGGGTCACAGAAAGACCGGGGGTGCCTGAGTGTGGCAGAGCTCCCAGGTATCGGAGCAGGGAAGCCGGCTGCAGAGGCGGAGCCCAGGCGCGGGCTCTCAGCTCGGGGTTGCCATAAACTGTGATCCGCGGCACAGTCGGGCCCCTGCTCCTCCAGCAGGGACCCAACAAGCGGCAGATCCGGGGAGACTCACCTTCCTCCCCCAGGAGAAGCCGCGCGGGAGTGCACCGCAGGGATCTGCTGGGTTTGGAGACTCCACCCGGGGTCGGGTGCCAGAGATAGAAACGTGCGGTCACAGGCCGGGTGAGCACGGAGTGCGGCCGGAGACCGGGGAGACGGGAGTGACTGACGGCTTTTCTCTGGGGGCTCACTGAGGAGTGGGGCCCCGAGTTCTCGGCTCCTCCAGGGCGGAGACTGGGAGGCCGCCATTTTCACTCTCCGCCTCCAAAGCTATACGGAAAGCTCGCAGGGAACAAAAGCCCCTGAGAGCAAACCCCAGCAGATTACTTAGCCCGGCCGGGCAAGGGCGGGGCAATTCCGCCTCCGGCAGAGACATTTGGAAACCACGGCAACAAGCCCCTCCCCAGAAGATCAGCGAGAACAGCCAGCCAAGACCAAGTTTACCCATCAATGAGAACGGCAGAACTCCAGCGCTAGGGGACTACTGCACATAGAATTCATGGCTTTTTTACCATGATTCTTTAGTCTTTCAAAGTTAATTTTTTTTTTAACTGTCTTTTTTTCTTTTTTTTTCTTTTTGAATTTTTCTTTTTCCCTTTTTCAACCAACATCTTATCAATCCCTTTTTTTAAAAAAAACATTTTTATTTTTCATTTTTAGAGTCATATTCTATCCCTTCATAGTAGTTACCCGTATTTTTGGCTTATATATATATAAGTTGTTCTCTCTTTAAAATTTTGAGATAGTTTCTTCTAACAGATTAAAATATACCCTAAATCTCTAGTATATGGTGTTTTCTATTCCCCTGCCTGATCACATCCTCTCCCTTTTTTTTTCTTTTTTCTTTTTTTAAATCCTCTTCTTTCTTTTTTCAAACAACTTCTTATCAATTCCTTTTATAAAATTTTTTATAATTTCCATCTTTACAGTCATATTCCATCCCTTCATCATATCAACCCTTATTTTTGTACATATATAAGTTTTTCTTTCTTTAAAATTTTGGGAGGCACTTTCTCCTAAAAGACCAAAATACACCCCAAATCTAGTGTGTGGCACTGATCTATATACCAGCCTGATCATATTTGATCACATTCTGTTTTTTTTTTGTTGTTGTTGTTTTGTTTTGTTTGTTTTTGTTTTTATCTTTATCTTTTTCTTTTTTTTCTTTTTCTTTTTTCTCTCTTTCCCTTTCTTTTCCCACTGCTTCAGGTTTTTTCTGATTTGTTTAGAGTATATTTTCTGGGGACATTGTTACTCTGCTAGCATTTTGTTCTCTCATTAATCTATTCTCCTTTGCACAAAATGACAAGACGGAAAAAATCACCTCAACAAAAAGAACAAGAGGTAGTACCGACTGCCAGGGACCTACTCAATACGGACATTAGTACGATGTCGGATCTAGAGTTCAGAATCATCACTTTAAAGATACTAGCTGGGCTTGAAAAAAATATGGAAGTTATTAGAGAAACCCTTTCTGGAGAAGTAAAAGAACTAAAATCCAACCAAGTAGAAATCAAAAAGGCTATTAATGAGGTGCAATCAAAAATGGGGGCGCTAACTGCTAGAATAAATGAGGCAGAAGAGAGAATCAGTAATATAGAAGATGAAATGATGGAAAATAAAGAAACTGAGAAAAAGAGAGATAAACAACTACTGGATCACGAGGGCAGAATTCGAGAGATAAGCGATACCATAAGACGAAACAACATTAGAATAATTGGGATCCGAGAAGAAGAAGAAAGAGAGAGAGGGGCAGAAGGTATAATGGAGCAAATTATAGCAGAGAACTTCCCTAATTTGGGAAAGGAAACAGGCATGAAAATCCAGGAGGCACAGAGAACCCCTCTCAAAATCAATAAAAATAGGTCAACACCCCGACATCTAATAGTAAAACTTACGAGTCTCATAGACAAAGAGAAAATGCTGAAAGCAGCTCGGGAGAAGAGATATGTAACCTACAAGGGTAGAAACATTAGATTGGCAACAGACCTATCCACAGAGACCTGGCAGGCCAGAAAGGACTGGCAGGATATATTCAGAGCACTAAATGAGAAAAATATGCAGCCAAGAATACTCTATCCAGCTAGGCTGTCATTGAAAATTGAAGGAGAGATAAAAAGCTTCCAGGACAAACAAAAACTAAAGGAATTTGCAAACACAAAACCAGCCCTACAGGAAATCTTGAAAAGGGTCCTCTAAGCAAAGAGAGAGCCTAAAAGCAACATAGACCAGAAAGGAACACAGACAATAAACGGTAACAGTCACCTTACAGGCAATACAATGGCACTAAATTCCTATCTTTCAATAGTTACCCTGAATGTAAATGGGCTCAATGCCCCAATCAAAAGACACAGGCTATCAGACTGGATTAAAAAACAAGACCCATCGATATGCTGTCTGCAAGAGACTCATTTTAGAACCAAAGACACCCCCAGATTGAAAGTGAGGGGGTGGAAAACCATTTACCATGCTAATGGACACCAAAAGAAAGCTGGGGTGGCAATCCTTATATCAGACAAATTAGATTTTATTTTTATTTTATTTTATTTTTTCTTTTTTTTTAAAGATTTTATTTATTTATTCATGAGAGACAGAGGGAGAGAGAGAGAGGCAGAGGGAGAAGCAGGCTCCCAAGGAGCAGGGAGCCTGATGCGGGACTCGATCCCAGGACCCTGGGATCATGACCTGAGCCGAAGGCAGACGCTTAACCATCTGAGCCACCCAGGCGCCCAGACAAATTAGATTTTAAACCAAAGACTGTAATAAGAGATGAGGAAGGACATTATATTCTACTTAAAGGATCTATCCAACAAGAAGATCTAACAATTGTAAATATCTATGCCCCTAACATGGGAGCAGCCAATTATATAAGGCAATTAATAACAAAAGCAAAGAAACACATCGACAACAATACAATAATAGTGGGGGACTTTAACACCCCCCTCACTGAAATGGACAGATCATCTAAGCAAAAGATCAACAAGGAAATAAAGACTTTAAATGACACACTGGACCAAATGGACTTCACAGACATATTCAGAACATTCCACCCCAAAGCAACGGAATACACATTCTTCTCTAGTTCTCTAGAATGTTCTCTGGAACATTCTCCAGAATAGATCACACCCTAGGTCATAAATCAGGTCTCAACCGGTACCAAAAGATTGGGATCATTCCCTGCCTATATTCAGACCACAATGCTTTGAAAGTAGAACTCAATCACAAGAGGAAAGTCGGAAAGAACTCAAATACATGGAGGCTAAAGAGCATCCTACTGAAGAATGAATGGGTCAACCAGGAAATTAAAGAAGAATTAAAAAAATACATGGAAACCAATGAAAATGAAAACACAACTATTCAAAATCTTTGGGATGCAGCAAAGGCAGTCCTAAGAGGAAAGTATATAGCAATACAAGCCTTTGTCAAGAAGCAAGAAAGGTCTCAAGTACACAACCTAACCCTCCACCTAAAGGAGCTGGAGAAAGAACAGCAAATAAAGCCTAAACCCAGCAGGAGAAGAGAAATCATAAAGATCAGAGCAGAAATCAATGAAATAGAAACTAAAAGAACAGTAGAACAGATCAACGAAACTAGGAGCTGGTTCTTTGAAAGAATTAACAAGATTGATAAACCCCTGGCCAGACTTATCAAAAAGAGAAGAGAAATGACCCAAATCAACAAAATCATGAATGAAAGAGGAGCGATCACAACCAACACCAAAGAAATACAAACAATTATAAGAACATATTATGAGCAACTCTATGCCAGCAAATTAGATAACCTGGAAGAAATGGATGCATTCCTAGAGATGTACCAACTACCAAAACTGAACCAGGATGAAATAGAAAACCTGAACAGACCTATAACCACTAAGGAAATTGAAGCAGTCATCAAAAATCTCCCAAAAAACAAAAGCCCAGGGCCAGATGGCTTCCCAGGGGAATTCTACCAAACATTTCAAGAAGAATTAATACCTATTCTTCTGAAACTGTTCCAAAAAATAGAAATGGAAGGAAAACTTCCAAAGTCATTTTATGAGGCCAGCATTACCTTGATCCCAAAACCAGACAAAGACCTCATCCAAAAGGAGAACTACAGACCAATATCCCTGATGAACATGGATGCAAAAATTCTCACCAAAATACTAGCCAATAGGATCCAAGAGTACATTCAAAGGATTATTCACCACGACCAAGTGGGATTTATCCCTGGGCTGCAAGGTTGGTTCAACATCCGCAAATCAATCAATGTGATACAATACATTAACAAAAGAAAGAACAAGAATCATATGATCCTCTCAATAGATGCAGAAAAAGCATTTGACAAAGTACAGCATCCTTCCTTGATCAAAACTCTTCAGAGTATAGGCATAGAGGGTACATACCTCAATATCATATAAGCCATCTATGAAAAACCTACAGCGAATATCATTCTCAATGGGGAAAAACTGAGAGCTTTCCCCCTAAGGTCAGGAACGCGGCAGGGATGTCCACTATCACCACTGCTATTCAACATAGTATTGGAAGTCCTAGCCACAGCAATCAGACAACAAAAAGAAATCAAAGGCATCCAAATCGGCAAAGAAGAAGTCAAACTCTCACTCTTTGCAGATGATATGATACTTTATGTGGAAAACCCCAAAGACTCCACCCCAAAACTGCTAGAACTCATACAGGAATTCAATAAAGTGGCAGGATATAAAATCAATGCACAGAAGTCAGTGGCATTCCTATACACCAACAACAAGACAGAAGAAAGAGAAATTAAGGAGTCGATCCCATTTACAATTGCACCCAAAACCATAAGATACCTAGGAATAAATCTAACCAAAGAGACAAAGGATCTTTACTCAGAAAACTATAAAATACTCATGAAAGAAATTGAGGAAGACACAAAGCAATGGAAAAACGTTCCATACTCATGGATTGGAAGAACAAATATTGTGAAGATGTCAATGCTACCTAGAGCAATCTACACATTCAATGCAATCCCCATCAAAATACCATCCACTTTTTTCAAAGAAATGGAACAAATAATCCTAAAATTTGTATGGAACCAGAAAAGACCCCGCATAGCCAGAGGAATGTTGAAAAAGAAAAGCAAAGCCGGAGGCATCACAATTCCGGACTTCCAGCTCTATTACAAAGCTGTCATCATCAAGACAGCAAGGTACTGGCACAAAAACAGACACATAGATCAATGGAACAGAATAGAGAGCCCAGAAATGGACCCTCAACTCTATGGTCAACTCATCTTTGACAAAGCAGGAAAGAATGTCCCATGGAACAAAGACAGTCTCTTCAACAAATGGTGTTGGGAAAATTGGATAGCCACATGCAGAAGAATGAAACTGGACCATTTCCTTACACCACACACAAAAATAGACTCCAAATGGTTGAAAGACCTCAATGTGAGACAGGAGTCCATCAAAATCCTAAAGGAGAACACCGGCAGCAACCTCTTTGACCTCAGCCGAAGCAACTTCTTCCTAGAAACATCGCCAAAGGCAAGGGAAGCAAGGGCAAAAATTAACTATTGGGACCTCATCAAGATAAAAAGCTTTTGCACAGCAAAAGAAACAGTCAACAAAACTGAAAGACAACCAACAGAATGGGAGAAGGTATTTGCAAATGACATATCAGATAAAGGGCTAGTATCCAAAATCTATAAAGAACTCATCAAACTCAACACCCAAAGAACAAAGAATCCAATCAAGAAATGGGCAGAAGACATGAACAGATATTTTTCCAAAGAAGACATCCAAATGGCCAACAGACACATGAAAAAGTGCTCAATATCGCTCGGCATCAGGGAAATCCAAATCAAAACCTCAATGAGATACCACCTCACACCAGTCAGAATGGCCAAAATTAACAAGTCAGGAAACGACAGATGTTGGCGGGGATGCGGAGAAAGGGGAACCCTCCTATACTGTTGGTGGGAATGCAAGCTGGTGCAGCCACTCTGGAAAACTGTATGGAGGTTCCTCAAAAGGTTGAAAATAGAGCTACCATATGATCCAGCAATTGCACTACTGGGTATTTACCCCAAAGATACAAAAGTAGGGATCCGAAGGGGTACGTGCACCCCGATGTTTATAGCAGCAATGTCCACAATAGCCAAACTGTGGAAAGAGCCAAGATGTCCATCGACAGATGAATGGATAAAGAAGAGGTGGTATATATACACAATGGAATATTATGCAGCCATCAAAAGGAATGAGATCTTGCCATTTGCAACGACGTGGATGGAACTGGAGGGTATCATGTTGAGTGAAATAAGTTAAACAGAGAAAGACATGTATCATATGATCTCACTGATATGAGGAATTCTTAATTGTAGGAAACAAACAGGGTTGCTGGAGTGGGGGGTGGGGTGGGAGGGATGGGGTGACTGGGTGATAGACACTGGGGAGGGTATGTGCTCTGGTAAGCGCTGTGAATTGTGCAAGACTGTTGAATCACAGATCTGTACCTCTGAAAGAAATAATGCAATATATGTTAAGAAAAAAAAAAAGAAGAAGAAGGTAGCGGGAGGGGAAGAATGAAGTGGGGGAAATCGGAGGGGTAGACGAACCATGAGAGACGATGGACTCTGAAAAACAAACAGGGTTCTAGAGGGGAGGGGGGTGGGAGGATGGGTTAGCCTGGTGATGGGTATTGAGGAGGGCACATTCTGCATGGAGCACTGGGTGTTATGCACAAACAATGAATCATGGAACACTTCATCTAAAACTAATGATGTAATGTATGGGGATTAACATAAGAATAAAAAAACATAAACTGCTCTTCTGTAATGTCACTTTGAAATGGTTGCATAATACTCCACTATAAAAATACCTAACTTATTGTTGAATCTTTACATCCCCTTCGCTTTTTCACTATTGCAAAAACATACTGCAATGAGCATCCTATGGATAAATTAGTTTTTTAATCCAGGGATATTTCAGTTGGCAAATTCTGTGTCAAGTGGTGTACACATTATTACAGTGCTTACTATCTATTGCCACATCCATCGGCTGTGGAGAGCAGGTCCCACAGAGCAGAGCTGGATCTTGGTAATTCTCTTCAAATGACAAAAAGAACAGCACCATGAGATTCAACCAGTAACATCTGTGGGCACCTATGGTGTGCGAGGCAGTGTAAAAGGAACTGCTCTGAATTCCCTTTTTTTTTTTTTAAAGATTTTATTTATTTATTTGACAGAGAGACAGCGAGAGAGGGAACACAAGCAGGGGGAGTGGGAGAGGGAGAAGCAGGCTTCCCGCGGAGCAGGGTGCCCGATGCGGGGCTCCATCCCAGGACCCTGAGACCATGACCTGAGCAGAAGGGAGACGCATAACCGACTAAGCCACCCAGGTGCCCCAGTACCCTGAATTCTTAGAGGATATATGCTCTGTCCCATTAGGGAAGTATCTGGGGCTTTCCTGCACTTCTAGAAATCTTTCCATCTGTGCCTGTCTAATGTCTAATGTTCCTAAGAAAACTGTTGCACATTGAAACAAGGCAGGGACCAGGTGGTATGCTTGTCTGCATTTCCCCAGGACTTAGAAAACCTACTGGCACATAGCAGGTGGAAGAATGAAGGATCCTTGGGTCAAAAGATTCCCTGTGTGCCTCTTGGTGACCTTGGGAGGCTCAGTGAATTCCCTGAATCCTCAGTTTCCCTAAACATAATGTAGAGATAAGAACCACCCCCCCATGAAAATGGGGGATAGAAAACTATAAGGTATATAGAAAACAAACGTCAAAATGATAGAAGTAAATCTTCCTTATCAGTAATTACTTTAAAAGTAAATAGATTCCACTTCTACGAGGTACCTAGAGTAGTCAGAGTAATAGAGATAGAAAGTGGAACATGGTTGGGGAGAGGAAGAGGGAGTTATTACTTCATGGGCACAGAGTTTCAGTTTTGCAAGATGAAAAGAGTTCTGGCGACGGATGGTGGTGATAGTTGCAGGACGATGTGAAATGTCCTTAAGACCACTGAAATGTATACATAAGAATGGTTAATATGGTAAACTTTATATGTGTATTTTACTGCAGTAAAAAAAAGTTGGGGAAAAATTCCCTCATGAGTTATGAGAAATAAGGAAATAATACATGTAGCAGTCCAACATTTTTATTCTCTTCCTTCCCCCCCTCTTTTGACTTCTGCATGGGTGCCTAGCTGATGTCCAGGGACACATGCTGATCTTCCCCACCTCCCAGCATCCAGTGGGATACAGTGTTGCTTGCTAAACATCACAATGAAGGACTTCCACTGATTTCTGCATTGTGACAATTCGCTTGCCCATCAGTCCCGATATTTATTTATTTATTTATTTATTGAACATGGGAGGTGGGGGAGGGACAAACGGAGGGAGAGAGAGAGAATCTTAAGCAGGCTCCACCCCCAGCACAGAGCCTGACTCCGGGCTCCATCCCACACCCTGAGATCATGACTTGAGCCGAAATGAAGAGTCTGAATAATGCCTCTAACTGTGTGCTAGGAGCTGAGGATGGCATGGTGAGTAAAACCAGGCACAGTCCCTGCCCTCATGGAGCTCACTCTCCACCATGCAGAGACCAGAGTAGGGGAAGGGAGTTATGGGAAATCCACCTGAAACTCGACCATTTGCCTATGCGTTCTTACAGCTAGATGCAACACCCCCTTAGCCCCACCCTTTCCCTAGACACTGAAATAACATTAATTTGTATTAATCAAAAAAAGCTGTGTACCCGGGTATGGTTTGTTGCACTTTAATTTAAAAATAAAGGCTTGATAACATTATGTATGATATCTAATGGTACATCTGCACTGTAGTAATTAACATTGCAGTAGTGTCATTTTAACTGTAATGCTAATTACAGTGTTTCCAATAAACTACTTTGGTGCACAGCATGTTGGAAAAAGTCTCATGCCGACCAGGAAACAGCTGCACAGAGAAGTTGAAGCTGCAGGGGGAGATCCCAGCTGCCTTTGGCTGCTTCATGGTTCTCCTCTATGTTTTATTTTAATCCATTGCAAAATGAGATGAGAGGTGTAAGTGATGATCATTTTGCAAGGGAGGGCCCTAAGTGCAGTTGCTGAAGGCTCAGTGACTTATCCAGGATTGCACAACTGGAGGGGGTAGCAAAGCCAGGTCTTCTTGATTCCAGGTCTCATGATGTGAGCAAATGCAAGCATCTCAGCCCCTTTCAGATGGGAGCCCTGTGGGGAATTGTGATTTCTCCTCCAGTCTGCAAATGCAGGGCTTAGGCAGGTGCAGAGGCAGCGAGATTCCTTTTCAGGAAAATAGGGGACCAGAACGGACCCTTGGCTGCTAAAGTTCATCCCGGGAGGAGACCTGGAGAAATCTGTACGTCAGGGAAGTCCCTTGATTTCCTCACCTGCAGACATTTACACTGGCTGGAGACAGGGTGGAGCCATATGTGTTGAGGGGAGCAGTTAACAGGTGTTCCACAGAGGGGCCTGTCAAGATTGCATGTCACTCAGTATTATCTCGATCACTTGAACCCATCTAAAAGCCATGTGTTCTTTTGCAAAGCAAAGAATTAACCTCAGGTTATTCATTTTGTAAAACTGAATGTCTTCCTATAGCAAACACGGAGGTTTGCAGCGGCTCATGATTAGCCAAGTCCTGTTATTAATGGATTCATCTCTTTTATTCTGACGACACCACTGTATTAGAGGGAAATAAATTCAACCAGTGTGCTTTTAGGGTCAAGAGAAGTTTGATTCTTTGACAGTCAGCAATGATCTTGTTCATAACAACTGCCATCCTAGTTTGACCTGTTACTGGGTGTCAGATACCGTGCTAAGTTTTGAACCTGAACTCAATTAATTCTTACAATTTCTCCCTCACCAAACCCAGCACCAAACAAGTCTGTACTTAGACTCATGCCATTTGCTTCCTCTCAGATGATAAGATACCAGGCTAGCCCCACCTGTGGCATGGAGGCCTCCCACAGGGCATACCTGTCCTTCTGGGCCTCTGGCGATTTTATACCAAAAGGCAAACAGCCCATTGGTTGGGGAGCCGGGGCTTGACCCCCACAAAGCTCTGTCTCTAAAGCCTGTGCTTTCAGCCACTGGAAATTATTAGATTGACCAGCTGACGACCTAACGGCGCAATATGACAGGTTTTCTTTAAACACGAGTTGTTGGTGTAGGAACCCCACAGGGGTTTAGAGTCAAGGGTGTTTGGGATTGTTTATTGCATTAGGTAGGGTTCTCCGGAGAAAAGGAACCAGCAGGTTGTGTGTGGCCAGTTCAAATTCCATAGGGTGGACCGCAGGCTGGCGAACTAGAGAAGAGCCAACGCTGCAGCTCAAGTCTGAAGGTCATTTGCTGCAGAATTCCTTCTTGCTCCAAGAAGCTCAGTCCTGTTGTTCTCATCAGGCATTCACCTGACTGGAGGCACCCCCCCCCCCCCCGCATTATGGAGTGCTATTTGATTTATTCAAAGTCCACTGATTTAAATGTTTGTCTCATCCAAAAATACCCTCACAGAAACATCCAGAATGATGTTTGACCAAATATCTGGACACTGTGGCCCAGCCAAATTAACATGTAAAATTAACCATCATATTTATCTTCACATCCCATTTGCTTTCTTTACTACACCACTCTTATCCAGTGATGCTGATACTATACAGAACACATTGATCTATGTTATATATATATATATATATATATATATATATATTTTTTTTAATCACCTAATTTAAAAAGTCAGCTATCCTAAACTATTCAACAAACCTCAGTCACATGGAAGGAGAGCTAGTTTGAAATAATGTATGTCTGAGTTACAGAACAATCATAAAGAAATGATTTAACTGTTCTTGTCAAAAGCTATGTACACAACAAGGTAAATTTATCCTTGAGTCTGGAAGGGAACGCAGAGACAATTCTGGTGTAAGTCCCTCATGTTGTCTATCTTCCTATTTCCAGATTGGGAAAAAAAAAGGAGGAAGTGCGTCTTTTTTAAATGACCCAATTCACAAAATAAACATATTGAAGATCTTTAGTTTAATGGAGATAGCACTTATAGGGTTGATGTTTATTGAGGACAGCTAAGCATAAGTAAACCTTACCCTCAGAAATTCCAAAAGATTCAATAAAGTTACTTGCCTGGTATGACACAAAGCTTACATGAGGTTTCCTTTATATTCTCTCTTGAGGCAGCCTGCCCAAATCTCCTGTAATATACTCAGAAATAATTCCCTACAGTTTAAGATTTTTTATATTTATTTATTTGACAGAGAGAGAGACAACGGGAGAGGGAGCACAAGCAGGGGGAGTGGGAGAGGGAGAAGCAGGCTTCCCGAGGAGCATGGAGCCCGATGCGGGGCTTGATCCCCGTACCCTGGGATCATGACCTGAGCCGAAGGCAGCCGCTTAACCGACTGAGCCACCCAGGCGCCCCAGAAATAATTCCCTACAGTTTAAATGGAGATGTTAACACTACGAATGGAGTAGTTGAGAGGAAATAGAATCTCAGTTGTGTAAAAGGAAGAGGTGACCATCTGACTTGGCATATGAGCTACCACATTCTCAAGAAGGTTCATTAGGAAAGCTGCGGGCAGGATGCACCCACAAATTTTGAGGACTTACTGTGTGTCAGATGCTGTGCCAACTTTTTAAACAATTTTAATTCCAGTGTAGTTAACATACGGTGTTTTATTAGTTTTAGATATACAATATAGTGATTCAACACTTCCATGCATCAGCCAGTGCTCATCAGGATAAGTGTACTTTTAATTCCCATCCCCTATTTGACCCATCTCCCTACCCACCTCCACTCTGGTAACCATCTGTTTGTTCCCTAGTTAAGAGTCGGTTCTTGGTTTCTCTCTCTCTCTCTCTCTCTTTTTCCTTGCTCATTTAAATTGCACATATGGGTGAAATTAATTGGTATTTGTTTTTCTCTGACTGGTTTATTTCACTTAGCATTATACTCACTAGCTCCATCCCTGTCATCGCAAATGGCAAGATTTCATTCTTTTTTATGGCTGAATAATATTCCATTATATATATGCTACCTCTTCTGTCGATGGACAGTTGGGCTGCTTCCATAGTTTGGCTGTTGTAAATAATGCTACAATAAACACAGGGCTGCATGTATCTTTTTGAATTAGTGTTTTTCTATTCTCTGGGTAAACAGCCAGTAGTGAGATTACTGGATCCTAGGGTAGTCCTATTTTTCATTTTTTGAGGAGCCTTCATACTGTCTTCTACAGTGGTTACACCAGAAGTGCATTCCCACCAACACAGCTGTGTCACTTTTTAGATCAGGAAACTGGGTACAGATAGGCTAAGAACTCTACTCAAGGGTATGAGGGAAGCAAGTAAGGGAACCACAGCTCAAAAGAAGTCTTGATGACTCAAAGTTCATGGTGTTCCCACTGTCTCAGAGAGCAACTTCAAAGCCACCAATGAGAGGCTGCACTCCATTTCTCATGACCCTGTAAATTTCAGAAATTTAATAATGGTCATTTTAATTATGTATTTTGGAGTTGGCATGTGAGCCCTCTTCACTCATCATGCAGGAGTGTTGGCATTCTTGCCTTTAAGATACAGTCTTCCTCAGCAGATTGTCTACTATACTATCTATGAGTGAACACAATGGGCTGATGGATGTCACCATAATATCCACAACAGCTGTGACTATATATATTCCAGGCCTTGTACTTATTCCTTCTCATACATTATCTCATTTAATCCTTACACTACCCATGTGAGGAAGGTATTATTATTCATATTCTACAGAGGAGGAGATGGAGGCTCAAGGACTCCTAACTATAGCTCCAGAGTTAGAAATTGGCAGAGTCAGAATTCCAGCCCAGGCCTGTTTGACTCCAGCTCTTGAAAGTGAAGAAGTCTGGAAGTTGGCAGAGTTTTGGGGAAATCACGTAGCTTCTAAGTAGCTTCTAGGATTGGGGATAAACTCGTAAAGCCCAAATATGGTGTCCCCATCGATGTGCCTGAATGGGTTCAATTTGGCTAGTCCTAGCCTGAATCCTCTTAGCTGTTTCTAGACCCAGTACAGCTGGGAAAATACTAGCCCCTACTTGCTGGGGGTTGAGAGATGGGCCATACCTGCCTATCCTATTGTTGGCTTAGCAGGTGGGTGGCCAAGACCGTAGTGTTGGCTCAGTGCCTAGAAGGGTTAGTGAAGAAGGTTTGACAGCATGATGTATAAATTAGGTGTTCTTTCATTGCAACTGAGGCTTCCTATTTTATGTCTCTGACCGCTCTGCTGAGGTGTGTAATAGGTCTTCTCTGAATGCAATTAGTGAGCCGAAGAGATTTAAGAACACAACTTAGACTGGTTTCCTATAGAGTAGCTTGAGATGCCAAAGGGCTGATCTGTAAAGGCAGAATGCAAGAAGCCAGTAGGCTGCTTGCTCACATGGGCACTCCAGAGGCATCACTATAAGGAAAAGCAACGTGGAAAAAAATAACTGGAGTCAAATCATTGGCCTCACTGTAGCATACCATATACATGGATTGGGGAAATTTGGGTACTCTGGATTCTAGGGCTGAAAGGCCTTTAGAGACAATCAAGCCCAACCTCTTCTTCCAAAATCCTAGAAAACTGGAACACAGGGAAGGTAAGAGCCTTGTCCAGGATTGCACAGCAACTAAGTGGTAGGTTCAAGACTAGAAATCAACCAACCAACACTGTTCCTTGCTCTGGGAAGCATATCTCCTCTTCCTCTTATTCCTTTGTTCTTCTTCCAAATTATTTTATGCTGAGGGTACATAAGCATACTGACTCAAGACTCAGAGTTGAAAATGCTGGGTGCGTATACACGAATACCATAACCCACAGAAAATTAGAAAAGATTCAGCCTGACATCTGGACATACCATTTACATGGTGTCAGTCATCTGGATTCACGGCTCGTCGTGTTTAATCCTTACGCTAGACATTTTATGTTATGTAGATTTCAGATAATAATTAGACATTGAAGGGATTAATTGTTAAGAAAAGAGATGAAAGTAAAGTAAAGGAAATGGAGCATTAGGAGAAGGCATTTTTTTTTTTTTCCAATGCAGCTTTGAAAGAAAGCAGAAGAAACGTATTTGGAGCTCGTGGGTTGGGGCTGTTAGGAAGCAAGTGGCTGAGATGTGGGTAAGGAACAAAATGGAACCCAATCGGAGAGCTCTGCTTTGAGTTACCATACATGGAGTTGTGGAGGAGGGTTGAAGAAGTACTTCCAAGATCTCGCCCACTACTCTTTTTTTTTTTTTTAAATCACTATGTGCCTAGGACAATAGCAGTGTCTATAGTGCCTCATCTTTATGCCATCTGCTAGCTTCCTGCGTCGCCCACTACTCTTAACCCTGCAGGGCAGATAGTAGTTTCTTCCTTAGCAAGGCTTAAGTTTACCCCAATCTTTCTCTATCCCATCCATCTCAGTCAGTCTGCTTTTCCTACAGGAAGAGCCCAAGCTTTTGGAGTCCATGTTGAAAAACCAGATGAAGCGATCACATGTTCCATTTCTTATTATATGGATTCTATTATCATCATTATTATTAAGAAAAAAGTTGAAACTATGTAACATGGCAATACTGACTCTTCAAATAAGAGATATACAAATTCTATAGGGATGCTTGGCGTCACCACTGTAGCAAACCATCTCTTGAACATGACTGACACTGGTGGGGATGACAGGAGGAACAGAGAACAGGTGTGAACGATGTTGTCTGGTCATGAGGGTTATGTGAAGATAATTCCCTTTATCCTCCATCTTCCTCAAGGGAATGAATGGCAGGGGGCTGACATTAGGCTAGGTATGTTCTGCCACACATAGTTTTTGGCACTGAAGCCCTTCACCGATACCTCAGCCCTTGGTCTGTGACCAAGGAGGGGGACCCCAGAGAATGCTTTCTGGAATGAGTTTCTCCCTTCCAGTCCTGGTATATGGATTTTTAGATGTGAGTCCCATGTACCACTTGTCTACTGAGTCAATGTTGCCAACCAATGATTTCATTCATTTAATATTACTTTAATGATTTAATATTATGAGCAAAATATAAATTTAATAATTTGTCTTACATGTGTCCTTACATGCTTTATGAACATTCTAAATCCTTACACAAAATCTGCAAGGTAGGTGTGATCTTCACATTTTGCAGATGAGAAAACTGTCACCAAGAGGGTTATGTGACCTGCCCAGGGTCTCACAGCTAGTGGGTTAAAGAGTCTGAGTTTGGACAAAGACTGTTTGATTTCAAAGATGGGTCTCCTGCTTCACTGTGCTTTGTCTCTGTGACCTTGGTAATGTTGGTTTCACAATTAGTTACCCAATTCCCCTATCTGGACTACTAGCACTCTGCTTGAAATCTTAGACTGCTAGGACTTTGAGAGCCTGCAGAGTTCTTGCCAAGCCTCTCATGGTTGGTTGTCTGGATCCAATTTTTTTGACTCTCTAGTGAGTGGCCAATTGGATAGAGCAACTAGAATCAAGATGGTATCAGCTGATTGGCCAGCAGTACTGTCTCCATGGAAACCTCTGTTCCTCTGTTCCTTTGGTGCACTGGGGGACCACCTCAGTAATCTGCACTGGCTCAAGTCAAGTACTGGGTAGAGTATGCTCCTGTATATTTAAATATATCTATAATTTTTGGGAAAAGATAACATAGGCATGTTTACACTTACCTTTCCTGTTTCCTGCTGCATCCCCAGCACCTGAACGGTGCTTGGTTTCTATGTGTTGCAAAAAATGGGCATGGCGGTGCCCAGCATCATCTGGGTGCCTGTCCCCAGCTCCGCCCTTGAGTCTGCCTCAGTGGGTCTGAGGTGGAACTCAGGAAACCACCACCTTCCTCTTCCTGTTTCCCTTGATGTTCTTTCTAACTCAATCTGTCAGATATTCAATGCTGGGGACAGGGACACAGTAATACAGAGTAATTTTCTTTATCCTTTTCCCATCCTCCAGGCTCTAAGGGTTGCTTTGATAATTATAAAGACAATAGCATTAAAACTCTCTCTAAACATAGAGTGGGCTATAAATAGAATCATCTTCAGGCCACTGTTTTTCCCTAAACTGTGAAAATTCAAGGTTAGGCCTCCTTAATTAACACATTAAAACTTGCCTTAGAAAAGTTCTTTCTTTTTTTTTTTTTTAAGTAAAAGAAGGGTTTAGTTTATGTTTTATTTAACTGCATTTGGAGTCTCACTATCACTCACACCTTAAAAAATATACCTACTAGAACAGCGGTCTGCTTACTCAAATATATTTTAAGATGTCTGAATACTGTTAGTTAATTTTCTATTCTTCAGGATATCCACATTTCGACTCATTAAATAACAAATGGTGGTATTTCCTTCCTTAACATTTATCCCTATTCTGTATTTAAATATTAGGCAAAATGCAATTTCCAGGCACATCAAGAAAATATTATCTACATATACCTGTTGAGCATAGAAAAGTTATTTCTAGCTTAAGGTCATTTAACTCATTCCCTGATTCACAAGGCTTTAGGCAAATAACTCCCCATCTCCAGTTATTTCATCTCCAGAAAGGAAAATGCCTTTTGAGGGGAGTCTGGGGGAACCCAGTGGCAGAGCACCTAGATCACCTTCTTCACATTCCCTTGGGTGGGTGTCACTGGTCCCACTGGTTCTATTAGAATCACTGATGCCAATTTTTCAAAGACACGAGAAATAGCAAATGTTTGGGAGATAATCAATTAATAATTCCCTTTGTTCCTCCCTCACGTCACTGTGTGCAAGTGAATTACTCAACCTTTACCTCCCTCACTGTCCTTGCTCTTACGGACTCTTGTCCACCATGAGCTGCCCCCCTCTAGGGCAGACTCAACTGCCCACAGTGGCCAGCAGGTCACGTAGATAAGTGAGACAGGCCAGGTGGGAGACAACAGGGAGTGGTGGAGACTGGGGGAGGCACTGGGTGGTACCACTTCTTGGATATCTCTGGAAGGGTGCATAGCACACTAAGGCGGTGCTTGCCTCTGGGGGAGAAACCAAGAGGAATCAGGAAAAGGAGGGCCAGGGGTACAAGACTAAGTTTTCATCTTGTGCCCTTTGCCTTGTCTGAATTTTGAAAGTCAACAAAATAATTTTTAAATAAGATAAATTTAAAATTTTGAAATAAGATACTCTACATACAATCACATCTCATGATAAAATCTGGGCTATGGTACAATGGTTATGATGTGAGCCCAGGAGCCAGCCTAGAGCAGGGGCCTATAGAGATTGAAAGCAAATCTACATCTGCAATTTTAAATTGTCTAATAGCTACATTTAAAAAAACACCATGAAATTAATATTAAGAAAATATTTCATCTAACCCAATATATCCCAAATATTATTTCAACAGGTAATCTATACAGAAATTATCAGTGAGGTAGTTGACTTTCTTTTTTCATAGTACATTTTTGAAATTCAGAATATATATTTTGCACTCAAAGCACATCCCACTTGATCTTGAGGCATTTCAAATACTCAACAGCCACATGGGGTTAGTGGCTACCATACTGGAAAGTAAAGCCTGGTCAGTCTTCTTTTCCAATTTGTTCTCCCTCATGCAAACAGAACTATATCAAGGAGTGGGCCAACTGGGTAACTGCTGAGGGTACCTGACTCTGAGGAGCATCGAACACCCCAGGAATACATTAGGAATATAGTGCCAGTAACAGATCTGTTACTCATCCAAGTAGACAACGCCCTATTTGTGAGGTCTTCCCTCTCCCCTCCTCTCCCTCCCCTCCCCTCCCCTCCTCTCCCCTCCCCTTCCTTTCCCTTCCCTTCTTTCTTTGTGATTCACATCACAAATTTTATGGGGCAACCATGCATGGGAGCAGACAAATGACAGTTGCCTGGGTAGTTAGAATCTACTGACCTTGAAACCCAGTAAGGCATGGCTTAGTTCTATTTACTAGGCATGTCTACTATGTCCCATTGTCTAAATGATGAACCTCTTAATATTCCTCCTCAGATGTTGGCTGAATCTGAAAATCGTGAAATACACTGAGAAGCTAAATGACAAAAGTAGGAAACCTTTTGCTCACAGGTGTATTTGTTGGGGGATCATGGAAGAATTCCCAAGTGCTTCCATCCCACTGCTTCCTCCCTCTCCCAGGATCACACAGCCCCTGTTCCCATCTGGAAGGTCACTTATTCTATATTTCCCAGAGCTCTTCGTCTTGTCATTTGAATGACTGTGCATTTGCAATTTTCCATTGTTGCCCAGTTTTCACATGCTTTGCATCTCTCAGCGGGCTCTGCAAGTGTAATGAACATTTCCTGTGCCCAGGAAGGAAGGCTTACGGTCTTAAGCTGATAAGTAAATATCATCCACAATCCAAATCGGAACAGGACTCTGATGCATGTATTTTGTCGGATTCCTCACTGCTGCCGCTTACAACCGCAGTCTCTACCCAGTGCGGGGTGACCATGAAAAAAGAGACAGATTTCTAGAAACAGCATGCATCCTTTCCAGAAGCAAGCGACCATGGGAAATTACATTTTCTGACTAGAGATCGCATCTCGATACACCACTGTTAACAGTACGCCAACATCACTACCATCTCTTGAGCCCTATGTGTCTGCCCCTGGGCACTTGATCCTTGCCACTGCCCCAGGAAGCAGATATTTTTATTATCACTCTTTTTATGAAGAAACTAAGGCTCAGCTAGGGTAAATAGGTCACAGGGCTCTACGTGTCAGAGATCATGTATGTGAAAGAGCCCGCGCGGACCCCACACAGAGCTGTTCTGTTGGCTCTGCGGGGAGAGAAATGACTTCCGTCCAGGGATGCTGGCATCTCAAGTGGGCCTTGGAGACGGAAGGACGTGGATGCCCAGAGACACCTAGGATAAGGGGCGGCATCGGCGAAGACCAGGACTGGGAAGATACAAGTCATGCAAAGGGGATGGTGGAGTGACTGGTCCATGTGACCAGAGTGATTGAGACACAAGCTGCCCAAGGTGGGGGGCGCACAAGGAGTCTGTGACAGGAGGTACCAGACACCTGCCATGTGGCAGACGGTCCTACTGGTGCTTTACAAAGGTCATCCTGTTTACTTTTCAGCGAAACATGTGCGGGCCGGCGTTATGACCATCTCTGAGCTACAAATGATGAGAACCGGGGTCTGAGAGAGGTTCAGTGACTTGCCTCGGTCCCCAGCCAATGAGCGGAGGATGGAAGATGTGAGTGCATGTCTGTCCTACTCTTTCTGCCACAATGCAAAATCATGTCGGAAAAGGACACTTTTCCTAAGAAATAATTTCCTGCCAGCAAGCTCTGCCCTCCTACACTGATTCTTCAGATTTGCCACATTTTTCAGACAGAGCCAGGTCCTCCTACCTGCCGGGAGGGTCCACCATCACTGCCATTACCACCCTGAACCCTCTTCTCCCTCTTCCCAGTCCCTGGCTAAAGGAATAAAATCTAAACATCAGCAACCACGGAAAGCCCAACAAAATGATTAAGTAGCTGTCAGCACCAACTAGAATCTCACCTGAGGGATGAGAAGATAAATACTGCAATAACCCAAATCTCAGAAATATGTGGCTCTGTTTTATGCAACTGATATTCAATTTCATGGCTCCAAAGCAACAGTTACATCAGCCAGTTTGTGTCCTTAATGCAGTAAAATGCCCATGGAGGGAAGGCCGTGGAGTTTGTGTGCAGTGCGGGGTGGGGGTTCTTTATTGAGGATCCTAGAATCAGCTCACTGGGGATCCAGCATGGGCAAGCAAATGGTCCTCTCCCACCTCACCCATGACAAATGTACTGAGTGGCTCCGAGGTGATCTGTACAGTTGATCCAGCTGATACCAGGACAGCGTATTTGCCAGATAAGTTAGAGCCAATTATATGCAGAAGACAGTCTTCAACCTAAAAGGCCAGAAAGAAATCATGCAGTCCCTTTCCAGATGCCCTCCCCATCCTACCTCCATCGTCCTGGTCCACTGAAAACACGCACAGAATTTTATTCAATAAGCTGACCTCATGGTGACTTTTTAGTATGTAATTCCAATCCCATGCCCCTTTTATGGTCAAAGAACTTACACACACACACACACACACACACACACACACACACACACACCCCTACCCCACAGAAGAACTCTCCTCTTCTTTATCCCTGACATACATTCAACAATTATAAAAATTCCACCTCCTAAAAGGCTCCATAATCTGTCCCCTTCTCTCTGTCTCTGTAGCCACTACCTTATCTTATTCTGTCCCTTTATTTTACACTGTCCTGCCTGTTGTCTCCATCCCCCAACCACTGCCTAATTTAAGCCCTTATTTTTCTGTATTTCCTCAAATCTCAGATGTGAAAGATTGTAAAATGCACTGTGATTTTATGTCCCACCCCGAAAAGAGAAAATACTACAAGTGACATAGCACCATTGGTAGGAGGTGTCCCCTAGAGATGCTAAAACGTGAAGCGAAAACGTGCATCTTAAAAATTGACAACACATAGTATCTCAACTAAACTCTTATTGTCTCCTAACCGCTCACCCCTTCACTCTTGTCCTAGCTCTTCCTGCTCAGGCCCCGAGCTACCTCTCCTTTTCCTCTCCTTGGCAAGCCCCTTCTCCTCCTTCCAGGTCACCTTCTCAGGGTACCCTGAGACCCCGCACGCATGGTGATGACGTTTCCTTATACTCCCATGGCATTCTGAACATGTCCATGTGTAATCACACATACACGTTGCTTTGTAATTATTTGCCTGTGTGTTTTCCCCCTCCAAGGACTATGAGGGATTTGAGGACAGGCTGCGTGTCTTGTTCAGCTCAACATCCCCAGACCCTGGCACAGGGCAGGTGCTCGGTGAGGTAGTGCGGAAGGAACGCCGTGGAGGGCTGCGAGCTGCTGCTTACTTCTGGGCAAGCCACTAGAGGGCAGTGTGGAACCATTCCATCACCCAGAACTGCCGGCCCCAGGAATCCAGGTGGTAAAGGTTGAAGGAAGCCGGCCTCCTGTGGGCAAACTGGCCGAGAGCCTAGGAAGCAATATAGCTCCAAGGGCGCCGTACCACTCGGCAGAATCTACTTTGAGGATGCTCCTTGCATCTCAGTATCCCTTGTCAGCCCGCCCGCAACGGGTGGCTGCCTCAGCACCTTCTTTTAATAAGAGCCAAGTGCTCTTCCCTGCTTTCCATCTTGAGTGGAAGGTGGTGGGAGGAGGCCATGGAGAGGGAAAGAAATGCCTCCTTCACATCCCCATCCTCATTTCTAATAAAGACAGCCTTGCCGAGAAGGGCCTGCAGTATAATTGCTCCACTTTGAAGAACAACAGGTAGCAGCATCAATATTTGATTTTTAAAAGGTTGTGTGAACAGTTTTAAATACTAAAGATAAAGGCAAAGACTCAGATTGCCTTTTCATCTCAGTAGTTGGAGCATTTTAAACGAAAAACGGTGCTAATGAGCAGAATAAGACTGTTTGCCCATCAAATGGTATTGGGTTGCAATAAAGCTAAATCATTTTGAGGTGGGGGGAGGCAAGGGGTGAGAAAGCCGTATCTATACCAGGGACGTTTGCTGTTCATTATCTCTGTATGAGAGAAAAAGAGTGCAGCTCTGCCAGAGTAACTTTCTTCCATCTTATCGTGGGATGTTTAGCTCCCTCAGTGAGTGGTCTGGGACAGGCTCTGAGGAAGCCTCATAAATTAACTGTCCAACTTCCTGGCTAATGAGCCCAATATGTCAATTCCCAGTGATCAAAATGATGCGATTCAATAAAGCACAGTTCATTTTGTAAGGAAATATACTTTTAATAGGAAGAACTGCAGGGTCATGGTCCTCCCGAGATAATTATGGGCCAGAGGAATTAGAGGCTTGGAGCTGTACTTACCGTCTGGAGATATCCCGTGGGGCTTGTGTGGCAGAGAGTGTCTTTCAGGGACAATAAATTCCTTCATTATATTTCCATTATGGCATTAATGCAGCAATCTCCGATTTACTTGTAACCAAGAAGGCTGGTTATTCCTGAAACTTCACATTTAATGCTAATGAGTGCTTGCAAGACAGGCAGCTCCCTGTGTGTGTGTGTGTGTGTGTGTGTGTATGTGTGGTGTGTTGGGCTCAGGCAATCCAGCAGGAAAGTCAGGAACATGGGAGGGCAGGGTTCAGAGGGCTGGCGTGACTCAGGCCAGACAGACAGATAGAGACCTGGAAAAGGCAGGAGTAGATCGTCGAAATCACACCTGAAAAGTGAAGCTGAGGACACCACTAGGTAAGCAGTACCCAGTGTGAGATCCAGACCCTGAGGGAAGGCAAACAGGACTCCCTTGAAAGACAGAGGAGTGCTGGGCAGCAAAAGGGTGCAGGACCCAGGCTCAGAAGCAAGAAAGGGTGCTGGGAACTCATGCCATTTCAGGGTTGTCCATGCAGTGTAGGACACTGCTCTTTGTGGTGATGGGGCCAAGGGCAGCCCAGCACAATGGGTATGTCTCTAAGAGGCTCCACCTGGATAGAAAGAGCTCCTTTAAGAGCAAGGACTCCATAGTCAGACTTGTTGGAAAGGCTTGGTTCTGCGATCCGTACCCAATAGCGAAAAGGTACCTATCTGGTTTATAAAGATAAAAGTAGACAGAATTTCACAAGTCTCCATGCAGGAATGGATGATCCTCTAACATAATACCCATCCAGTGCTGGGAAGCTCTGCTTTGGACAGAAAAACCACTTAGGAAAGACGAGTTCTACTAGCATTCTTCAACTTGACTCCAGTGGAGTGGGTAGGTGATGTAGCAGGAGACAGGACAGTTCCTGGAGTCAGATTCAAGTTCTGACCTCTCTGCTCTCAGCTGGGTGGTGCTGGGCAGGTTGCTCAGCTTCTCTGAGCTGGAGTTTCCTTAACTGACATTTAATTTGCTCAGCAATCTATGTATTTCAAGGGAGATGGGAAGATAAATGAATGTGTCAGTGTGCTTACTTTTATTTTTTCTGTATTTCTCCAATACCAGAGATAAGAAAAAAAATATGGTATAGCAGAACCAGGATTTTTTTCCCTTGAAGCAATTCTTATCTATAATGGGACTTACCTAGGGCAGTAAGGTTGAGGTTAATTCAAGTAATTTGGAAAAAAATCGTAAAGAAAGGATTTTTTCCATGAGTCAGAGGGCTGAAAAGATTATGCATTAATTAGAGGTGTTTACTTAAGGTGAGAAGTAGATGGTGCCAAGTTCAACCTTATGCAGAGTCTTGTCAGAGGTCCGCGATGGGCAATGACTGGCAATGCTCATCAGCTAGCCCTGTCCTTGAAATGAGACTCTTGGTTGTCCAGAAGTTGTGAGAGGTGACTTGGCAAGGATTTTCTTCTATTAAAAAAAAAAAAAAGCCCTCTTTTTTGGCTTTTGACACTTACCTTGTTTTGGCCTTTGATTAAATTCAACTAATGGGCACTGAACATTTACTTCTTGCAAGTTTGTCTTATATGCTCTGTCTTTTAATCATCATAATAATTATATAAAGTGGGTTTAATTATGCCCAATTTTTAGAGATGAAGAAACTGAAGTTCAGGCAGGTTAAGAACTTAATCACAGGGATAGCTAATTTGAGGAAAGGGGACTCCATATTCATGCCTCTGGATAGACTCCAGGTCTCACTTCCTTTTTCATATTTCACATCTTATTCTGAGTGACCTCTGGATTTGTTTCTCTTAAATTTTTTTCTTTTTTTAATTTAAATTCAATTAGCCAACATATAGTACATCGTTAGTTTTAAATGTAGTTTTCAATGATTCATCAGTTGCGTATAACACAACTCATCACATCACGTGCCCTCCTTAATGCCCAATCACCCAGATTCTCTTAAATTTTTAAAATCAACTTTATATTTTGCAATCATTTTAGTTTTACAGAAAAGTTGCAAAGATCATACAGAGAGTTCCTGTAAGTCCCTCACCCAGTTTTCTCTAACATTCACATCTTCTATAACCATTGCACATTGCTCACAACTAAGAAATTAGCATTAGTACATTACTATTAACTAAACTACAGGCTTTATTTGGATTTCCTCAGCATTTCCATTTGTGTCCTTTTTCTGTTCTAGGATCCACTCCAGGACACCACACAGCATTCAGTGATTCTCAGTTGCAACTTTGTATTTGTTGCAACTTCATTTGGGCGAAGGTTGGCAAAGGGATCAAGTGTAAAGGCTAACATTTTTGTAGGCTGTACCCACTTGTAAAGATATGCTAGTTTTTTGTTTGGTCTTGATTTTGCCTTTGGTAGAAGCAGTTCTTAAAACTTGTTGCAAATGACACTTTCATTCTGGCTTGGAATCTTTGCTTGCTTGTACCACGACTGTGCAGGTTTGGGATTGAGATTCAGCTTTCAAAAGCAACTCTCCATCGTCTCCTTTCAAGGACGGGAAATTTCAAATCAGCTTTAGGCTTCCGCATTCGCTGTGCCAAACATTCCTGAAGTTTCCACAATTGCCAATAAATAAGACATCCCATCATCTTTAACGCGTCAAATTTTCTGATAAATTGAATTTCATGAAATATTGCTCTATTGATCTTAGTGCTCAGCTTACAATAAGGCGAGCTGGCCAGAATTGCTAGCTGGAACTTTCTGCAAGGAAGATGTTGTGTACTTACATGGGTAGGGACATTTATGAGGTCAGGGTCCCCGACTCTAAATTTTAGTTTCTGGCACTACCTCAAATCTGAACTGATCCGCAGTGACCTTTCCATTGCTGCCCTCTGAACTTTTGTAGTAAAATTCCATTTTGGCTTATTAAAGAATGTGCAGAGGAGCTCTGTGAATTTGCACGGTAGCTAGTACTTGGCACACAGTGGGTGTGCAATCCGTGTTAATGCTCCCTTTCCTTCGAGAACAAAAGGAAATCAAACCTGTCTCAGAACTCAATTTTGAGAGTTATCACGATGACAGAAAGGAAAGGGCCAACGATGAAGATGGATAACACGGCAAGACCAAAAAGGAAAAAGTCAAAGCACAGTGTTTTCCCCACACCAGCCCTCCCAGGGCTGCTCTTGAAATAGTCTGCAGTGAGGTGCGGGTTCTTTTAAAAAATTTTTAAAAACACGAATAACATTTTCATACTTTTATAATGACAACATGTCTTGAACGCCATCTGTTCCTGCCATTTGTTAAGGCAACTCAATGAGAAAAGAGTATCTGGATGACTAATATTTAGCCTGTTCATAGTCTTTTTAAATGGGTGGACAGCTTCCCTTAAGATAATATCCCAGGATCCACAGCTTCCCTTGAGATAATATCCCAGGATCCACGGCAAGCTCGTGGAATGGGAGGGCTGAAAGCAGGGCTTTGCCGCCACTAGGCAAATCGGGTCATTCAGCCAACATTTCTTAAGCAACTATGATGTGCCAGAGAATGTGCTAGGGCTAGAGAAATAAAGATGGACGAGAGAGAATCTCCTTAGGCTGGTGGGGACTGAGCAGCAAATCCATGATTGTATATGAAAGGTTAAGTGCCATGACAGAGGTTTGCAAAGGATACCACTGGAATATATAAGGAAGCCCAAGACCCAGTGTGTGTGTGTGTGTGTGTATGTTTGGGGTGAGGGGTGCGAGGGGAGAAAGAGGTGCTCAGGAAGGTTGCTCTGAAGAAGATAAAACCTGACCTGAGACTAGTGAAACTGGTAGGCATCAGCTATGTGTCAAAAAGGGGGGTGGGTGCAGCCTCAGATGAATCTGACAGGATCAACATGGTGCGTCAAGGATACACACGTAGTCTCCCGTCTATTTTAACTGGACCCAAGAGCAGGAACATTCAGTAGAGGTAATAAGTCAAACACTGTTCCCTGGGCGCTCATTAGTCACCCTAAAACAGTTGGTCAACAAGAATGGATTGCTAAGCCCCAGAGCAGAGCAGGTGAAATACGAATATAAGAGAAGACAACGTGGTGCATGATGGGAGGGTAGCCACAACCTCCCCCCAGGCCACAGTCAAACAGCAATGAGAGGCAGTACGTGAACTATGGGGATCCATTTGTGCTTAGGGAACAGATATAGCCTATGTTAGCCTGAGGCCATGAAGTTGCTACTTGGGTTTTGTTTTTTTTGTTTTTTTTCAGTCCAGTTACTGGAAGATCTGGTGCAAGAAGGCTAGACAGGCTTCCTCTCAAATCTTAAGGTTGTATCTCCATTGTTTTCTTAGATGACCGAGGTTAAACCCTTTTTAAATTAACCCTTGTCATTTTTGCTTTGTTTTGTTTCGCGTCCTAGCACTATTCGGGAGTACCTGTCTTTTTCTAATGCATAGGAATGCATAGTAACTGCACATTGTAAAACTGCATTCTCTCCCACGTGCAGCTGTAACATCCCAAGTTCTCTCCACATACTAGGAATCCTAAAGCGACAAAGCAAATAAGATACAAAGCCCCCGAGAGCTTGAAGGGTCACAAAATCACACAAATATTAATGCTATGGTTTGCTAAACTGAATTGAAGGCTTCCTATGTGCCAGACCCTGCAATGATCACCATATCTCATTCAATCACGAGAGCAACCCTACGAGCTGGTACTAAGGTTATATTTACTTTATAGATAGGAGAAAGAGGCTCAGAGAGAGTCATTGACCTGTCTGAGACCACACAGCCAAGAGGGAATGAAATGAGGTCACCAATCCAGGCTTATCCACTTGCAAAGCCTTCTTTTGATCATATCTCTCCCAAGAAGTCAGTCAAGGGAGCTTCCCCATGCCTGACTTGGCAGTGCCAACTCTTACTGGCTCTGGTGGATCTGGGGACCCCCTGTCCATGAAACTCAAAAGTCACATCCATGGAACTCTTTGAAGTCCATCTTTCCCGCTGTTGTCCCAGGTGGCTTTCCTGCCATGTCCCAGCCGTGTCACTCATGCTTTCTATGTTCAAGAAAGGGAACGTCCTCCAGCCCAGCTCTTTCCTCATTCGTCTGGCAAGCACCGAGTAAGCCTGCACCATGTGTCAATGTTCTAGACCTGGGGTGGTGGCGTGGGGCCAGGACAGGAGGGGACCAGTGAGACGAGACTTGACCAATAATGAGCTGGCAGCATCACCACGGCTCCTTACCTTTCACAGAGCTGCTTCATAAGCCCATTCTCCTCTGGCTCCCAGACAGAATGTTCTGCAGGGGGAGCAGGGCAGCCCAGCACCTTGAGTTTAAGCCACTTGTCTGTGGCCACGCCCCCTGCAGAGTTAGGGTTTGATACCATCCATGTGATGGCACGTGGAGGGCTCTGTACCCCCGCTCCTCCTACTTCTCCTCTTTTTCATTCTCACACATTGCATAACCTCCCTGGGCCTCACTTTCCTTATCCGTGAAATGGGGAGAGCAATGGTAGTATTGGTCTGCTGTGATGATAAATCAGGTACTACATGTAAAAAAATACATACGGTAATTACTTAACGAACATTAGGTGCCAGCAGTTAGTTACTACCTACAGTTGTCGGAATCACTATTACCTCTACTACTATGATGGCCGCACAAGAACGAGAAAATGATTACGAAGAGTATGCAAATGCACGCAAATGAGCACAAGCACTTGCTTATGAAACATAACTGTTGTGTGATATGGGGTAAAAGAGTGAGATAAAATACGGCTTCCCACGGGGCGGCTGGGTGGCTCAGTCGTTAAGCATCTGCTTTCGGGTCAGGTCATGATCCCAGGGTCCTGGGATCGAGCCCCGCATTTGGCTCCCTGCTCTGCGGGAAGCCTGCTTCTCCCTCTCCCACTCCCCCTGCTTGTGTTCCCTCTCTCTGTCAAATAAATAAATAAAATCTTTAAAAAATAAATAAAAAATAAAAATAAACCATCCCATATGGAGTTGACAAAGTTTTTCAATTGTAGCATGTTCAAGTTTGTATAAATATAAATTAATCTTCCATGGGTCCCTGTCATGGTGAGACACGAGGCGCAATTTCACTATGAAATAACAATAGGGAAATTTGAAGCAGCCAAAACGTGAAATATTTGGAAAACCTTGGTCATCATTCCTGTTTCTCAAAGACTGAACCTGAACCACTTTAAATTATTTTGTGCTGGGGCACCTGGGTGGCTCAGTCATTAAGCGTCTGCCTTCCACTCGGGTCATGATCCCAGGGTCCTGGGATCGAGCCCCGCATTGGGCTCCCTGCTCGGCTGGAAGCCTGCTTCTCCCTCTCCCACTCCCCCTTCTTGTGTTCCCCCTCTCGCTGTCTCTCTCTCTCTGTCAAATAAATAAATAAATCTTTAAAAAAATTACGGCTTCCCAAACTTGGCTGTATTGATACACAGCTCTAACAGTTCATGCTTCAGTAATGAAGGCCACAAGGGGGACTAAAATATGGACTAAATCCTTAGGACATCCACAAAATAGGAAAGACAGACAGGCAGACACACACATGGTGAGCAGGTTAAAATGAGGTGGGGGCCACGGTTGTCACGGGACCAGGGAGGAGGAGGAGAGGGGCTAACACACTCATGCAATTTAATTCTAATAACGGTCATGCGAGACAAGCGGTGTCTTACAAATGAGGACACTGAGACTCAGCGAAGTTAGGTAACTTGTCAAGGTCACAGAATGGAATGGAATTTTCACACAGATACTTGACTCCCACACTTTTTCTACCTCACCAATGACGATACCATAATCGGAAGAGAGCTTGTGGTTTTTCCCGTCTCTGGACTCTGAGAGCACTTAGCATCTGGAATTTACACTCACTCGCACACACAATATTCACGCACAGTGTGCGCTGAGTTATTCGCATGCGCAAGAGATCTCTACAATCAGGCTGTAAGTTCCCTGAAGGTGGGTCAGTGCTATCGTTGCTTCTACATTTCCCAGGGTGCCCAACATGCGGCCCAGGGCATGGTACGTATCTGTTGAATGGCCTGGTGGAGAGGAGAGATTCTGTTGTGCAAGACTGGGGAGGAGGCAAGGACTTTCATGAGCAATGGAAAATTTGGGGCCGAAGTAAAGTCAGAGTCCTTGGCAAAGACCTCGGAGTATAGAACCCTCTGGAAGCCAGAGTTGAGCTACAACTTCCTCCCTGGGGCATGGATGATTTGATCAGGTCTGGATCCCTTCCTGAAGTTGGGCTGTTCAGGTTCTCTTCTTACTAATCTGAGACGGGGACTAGGAGATTCAGTCTGGGCTGGTCTCTTAGATAAAGGGGATGAAACTCAGGGACTGTGGGCTGGTCAGCTCCTGCCTGAGAAGCAGACAGAAGGATGGAGCACACATTCAGAGACAAGATGTCCTCACAGCCTAATGGAGAAATGGCCAGATTTCTGCAGGGTGGCACATCATGGAAGGAGACCACTGGGTCTTTGGAGCCAGATTGCTTGGGTCCAAATCCTGGTTCTGCCCCTTAGAGTCATCAGTGTGACTGGAGGAATAGTGTTTAACTTCCCCATGCCTGAGTTTCCCCCTCTGGGAACTGAGAATGATAGTACCTTCTTTGGGATCGATCCCACGTCACCTGCTTCAGCACAGAGTTGGACACACCATACACCCTCAATGAAGAGCAGCTGCCATTTTCAGATTGTACCTGCATTTTATTCTGCTGGGTTTCCCATCTGTATGTTTCTGGCATCTTGACTACTTTTTCTTCCTCATTTCAGAACTCTCGGAGGCTCAATTGCTACTTGCAACACAAAGCAAATCAAAGCCCTCTCGGTCGCCGGTAGAGAGACCTGTCTCTTCAACAGCTACTGCCTGAGCATATTTATCAGCTACTGGCCAGAAACACACACCTGTCTTCTCAGAAGTGACACCCCAGGCCCCAGCACATTTCAAAGCACAGACCTTTCTCTCCTCCGATGGAGAAGGGGCTCTGCTTGTTTGTTCTCTTTGATTCTTGGGGCTTCTTATTAACTGGGTGTAGGGCTGGGGATATTAATGTCCTCCCTTTGTCAAGAACATTCTCCAAAGTCATGAATAATCATGTTGTCATGCCTGTGTGACTTAAAATACAAAAGGTGCAATTTATGCAAGTTTTAAAGTTACTTTTTCCAAAGAGTTCAACCCATGATGCTGTCAGACTGTCAGAATATGGGCACCAGACTAGATCCTTAGCTGCTACTTATGAATTTTCAAAGGACTTTAGCACATTTTTAATTGGAGTTGTTTTCCTCCCCCCCTCAGCCTGCAATCCAATCTGTTTGGCTATTACATTTCGAGTGGGGTGGCAATATAATGTTGGACTGCTGGAAGGGGTGGGTAGAAAGCTTGCTTCATTCAAGGTTACCTTCTAGGCTCAAGGCCATAGGCCTGAGACCAGGTTTCTCAGGCAATAAATAATTTAAAAAAATTTTTTTTAAAGAAAGGTGAGGAAAGCAAGCAGGACGCCAGCCAGTTAGGTGTGTGTGAAGCTTCTTAAGAAGAGCTTATATTTTCATAGCACTTCTCAGAGCAATTTGCACATACCCCAATGCACTTGCGCCTCCCACCAACGGTGCCCATTCTCATCCTCTTACTGGGACGTAAACATTTTTCCAGGGCTTGGGGAGACCTTGGCTCCCCGTGCCTCCTGACTCGTGAGGATGGATTCTTCCCAGACAAACACTTCTGGCCCATCTGTCCCCTCCTCACTCCTCCCCAAGGAAGAGTGGGCCGACTTCTCTGCTTTGAGAGTTTGGGGAAGAGTGGGCCGACTTCTCTGCACTGAGAGGGAGCAGTGACAGTGCCTTGCTCTCTGCTCAGAAGGACCTGCCTGCAGACAGGGTGTGCTATTTGGCTCTCTTGGTCATGCTGGGACCACCATGGTAAAGACCTGTCCCCTCTGAGGTCAGGCCTATGGTTTAGGAGGATAAGTTCAACTTGGGGTAATGAAGTGGGTGGTGTTCTCAAATTCACTTCGTAGCCCACCACAGCCACAACCTCCAACATAGTGTTCATCATTGAGAGAGCTGACATTTTAAGTCTCCAACTATCCGACTCCTGGGCTTACCTCTTACTTCACGTGAACCATGTGGGATACAGGGTGTGTGTGGGGCTGGGGTAGGGCATATTATTTATTAGCCCTCTCAAACACAAATTAAAAAAATCAAATCCATGATTAAATAGCAAATGGTGAGTTTGCTCTTTTATTTATTCCACACATATTCATGGGGTGTCCCCTATATGTCAGGGCACAGGTTTTAAAATGAAGAATCTTCAACAAGCATATATTTTCATGGTGGAGAAAGACAGTCAACAATTAAATACACAATTACATGGTAATAAGGACTAATAAGCAAAGGAGAACAGGATGCTAAGAGAATGTATAATGGGGGATCTGACATAGTTTTGTTTGGAAATTGAAGGCTGTCTTCTTTGAGCAAGTGACATTTAAACTGGGCTCTAGAGGATGGGCAGGAGGAGGCTGGCCAAAGTATTCATGTGGAGGGGGGTGAAGGGTGATCCTAGCATATGGTCCCTCGGACCCTGAAAGGCAAGGTGCAGCTGAAACAGAAAAACGGGAGGGGACTGGGGCACACAGCAAGATGGGGCCGGCGAGACAGGCCAATTGTGCAGGATCTTGTAGGTCAGGTTTAGGATATTCTCGTTTTTTTTTTTTTTTCCCCCTAAGATCAACAAGAAGGCACTGAAAGGTTTTTAAGCAAGAGAGGGATTTGTTAAGATTTGGGGTTCCCAAAGATCACTCCAGCTGCAGTGTAAAGAATGGAAGAAAGCAGAATAAGAATGGGAGCTGGGAACCCAGTGAGGAGCCCGTTCCCACAGTCCAAATTAGGACATTAGAGATAGGGATTTATCTTGTGGCACTGAGGACGGTTTCGTTCTCTTAGTTTGGGTTGCCCCCAGTTTGTTTGGGAGGTGATTTCAGGAAACACCAGGATGGAAAGAGGATATGAGACAGAGAAGGGAAGGAGGTCAACAAAAGCAAGTGATCCAGCTACTATGGGTAATGATGCTCTCTCTTGCCAGGACATATGCCTGAGAGCAGCACTCTCTAGTAATGGTGTAAGGTGAGCCACATATGTAACGTAAAATTTTATAGGCATCACATTAAAAAAAACAAAAGAAAGCAGGTAAAATTAGTTTTAAGAATATTTTTTGTTTAGCCTAATATATCCCAAAGATTGTCATTTCAACATGTAGTCAAAATAAAAATTATTAATATTTTACGTGCACTTTCTTACCCTAAATCTTCAAAATCCAGTGTGTATTCTATAAAGATAGCACATCTCAGTGTGAACACCAAATTATCTTCGGACATACTCGATCTGTGTTGAGGGTTCATAGGGCTTCTGGCTGCTAAAGAAGATTCCCGTATCTACGTTGTGCTACACATACGTAAAAGTTTCCCAGTAACTGAACCTAGTGTCAGCTTTTGAATTTAAATTAATTAAAATGAAATAAAATCAAAATCTCATTTCTCAGTTGCACCAGCCTCCTTATAAGCGCTCAGTGGCCACACGTGGCTAGTGGCTACTGTTTTGGAGAGCTCGACCGCAGACTATCCCACCAAGGCATGAGGCATGGGAGCTGGGATATTTATGCACCAACTACAGTCAGTCCCTGGGTGAGGACTTCTCCTGGCACCCCAGGCTTGCCTGTGCTTGGGCAGAGTGGACTCTGGTAATTAGAGGAAGCCCCCAACAGTTGGTGGCTGGGTGGGTGCACTCTGAAGTAAAGCCCAAGGGGATTAGAATGAGGATAAATCTGCTACAGAAGGACTGATGTTGGAAATAGAGTTTGCAGCCTGTGCAAAAAGAGGAGAGAGAGGGGGAGAGAGAGGGGTAGTGGGGAGAGAGAGTGGGGAACAGAGAGAAATCACATATGATGTGTAGTTCATGGTTTACAGTTGTGTGGACAGTAGGAACATTTATTGAGATGGGGAAGATGGGAGAGGGCATTGGTTTGGGAATAAAACCATCAATTTAATTTCAAATATTTGAGTTTGAAGTTCCTGTGAAATATTTAGGTAGAGATGTTGAGTTGGCTTTGGGATAAATCGGCTGAGAGATCAAGAAACATGTCAGAACAGTAAACCTGAAATATTACAGAATAGCTCCCGAACTCCGCGCACGATGAACAGTGGCCAAACTGCAGATATTTCTAGAATGTGGCCAGTGGTGGGGTCTCATCTCTTGTGGTGCAGGATGGGTTCATGCGGCATCTCGTAGCTTGGGGCAGAAAAAAATCCATCAGGAATGTATATTCTTTGCCCTGAGTCCAGACTCCTCAGGCACCTTTTTCTCGGCCAGTGAGAGTAGACGGGGCCGTTTCAGATAAAGGAAAGAGTTGTTGTAAGGGAGTTCCCATTCTCAGTAACAGCAGCTTCCAGGGTATATCACATCCTAGGTGTTTGTTCACCTTGAGCCAATCAATCTCCCTGGGGCCCATCAACTCTGAGTATCCTGGCCCATGGGACAAGCCCAGTACTAGGCACACAGATGGCTCTCCCCAGACTCAGCTGATGGATCAGAGGAAGACCAGCAGCCCAGCCCACCAGTCCTTCAGATCCAGTGTCGTTCGGAAGTCAAGCGTGGCTGTCTGGCTTGCAGGCTGGTTCGGGGGCACGAACCATCGCACGGGTACCCTGCGGACAGGTTTCTAAGGACAGCGCCACCCTAGGTGATCCCGATGATGAGGTCTTACAGGATTTCACACTTTGTTAGGGAATTTTGTTCCATCAGTTTGGATAGATTGCAGAAAACACACCTTGACCACATGGTAATAGCTCTGATAGTTGTAAAATCACACCAAACACCTTTACTATAGAGGAAATAATGCAGTGCTCAATCATTTGTTCAACCTGAAGTTGTAAAGTGCTGACCTTTTTCCAGGCCTTGTGCTAGGACAGGAGCCACAGAGGAGCAGGGCACTGTCTCTGCTCCCACTCAGGAGGGAGGATCAGTAAAATCAGGGTAGAATGTGCTAGAGGATATGATGGAGGGGTCACGGAAATGAGGCATCTAGCTCAGGCTGTGCAGGGAGAAGGAAATGGGGACGTTTCCCTGCAGAGAGCAACCTCTGGACTGGGCCTGTGGAGGGATCAGGAGCACAGAAACCTAAGTTCCTGGATCAGAGAGTCAAGAGGGGTCCCTGGGAGCCCCAGAACTCAGTTTCCTGCCTCCCGGAACACTCTGCCATACATCAGGTGGTTGAACTAAGCACCGTTTGATTCACTGCAAGAGAGAGTCTATAGTGGAAAGTGCAGTGGAAAGACCCCAATAAGGGGTCAGAGCCAGCGAGGGCCTTTCATAGAAGGAATGGAGGCCCAGGCATTTGGGGGCTGGTAGGTTACGGGCTCTGTTTTCCTTTTTCCAAAAATGGGGGAAAGAGAAGTGGGCAGTAGTAGCTGGACTGAGAGCCCTGCCACGGGGCTTGGCATCTCAGGACTCCCTGCCTGCCTAGGGCACCCCCCCATGTCCCCAGACAGGGTTTTGGCCTGCAGATGAACACCGGATGCTTTCTTAAAAATTTAATCTTTTCCCCCCTAGAACGATTCATTACAAATTCTATGTCCATGAGATGCATTAATATTGATTAAGAAACAGGTGCTCTCAGATTCAATTAGCAAAACTACAATTATTCACAGAGGGTTACGCCAGAAAATTGGGCAAAATATGCAGGTGTGCAAATGAGCTCTACCCGAAGGCCCTGCGGCAGGGCTTGAAAAATGCCTCCCCTCCAGCAAGTGCTTTCCTCGCCTTTCCCTTTGTTTGGGTGACAAATGGAGTTGCCATTTCAGCTGAACAGCCATGATGAACCTCGGTGGCTCAGAAGCCCACAGAACTTCACAGTTGGAATCCTAGTCCCAAGTCAGGATTCCCAAACTGGCTCATGAAATCCCTGCTTGTGAATCCCAAGAGCCCTCAGCTCCACTCCAGGTGATTCAAGTTTGAGGAATTCGGTGAGGGGCTGAGAATTTGTAGCTTGAAAAGTGACTCGTGGGACTCTTGTTACAAGTTTGGGGAATGTGCTTAAAGTGAAGGCTAGGGCTACCCAGAGCGATGAAATGCCATCGGTAGGGATGGATGATGGCAGGACATGGGAGGGACATTCAGTGTCCCTTCTGGTTGGGCCTGGCCGTATGTCTTATTCCAAGGGCTGTCTCTCTCCATGGGTGCTGAGTGAGGAGTGGTTTAATCTAACAGGCATGAAAACAAGAAGAGGGCATCACGATTTGCTAATTAATACTCTTTTTCATAAATAAGAGAAAATAAATAGCTTTGGGAGTGGAATGATGGATAGTAGCCAGCCTGGACTTCTGTAACATTTTTGGGATTCTTGCAAACAAAACATCCCTTGACAACAAGACAGGAGCCTTGGTGGCTTAGATGCCTTCCTGGCTAACTGTATTTCTCACCACGGACCCTCAGCCGCAGACATCAGAGTCTCATGGAATTTTTACCGCAGGAAGTGATGTCCAAGATAATTGAGTCCAACCCCTTTACAGTGCAGAAGAAGGAAGGCATGCTGTCGCAGAGAGGTGGGGGGACATGCCAGGCGGGTGATGAGGTGTGAGATACCAAAGATCTTCCCAAAGATGGGAGGAGAGCTGCCACATTTCCTGAACCGTGGGTTCTGGCTGTCAGTGCCTTCTTGTGGTATACGGCACTGCCTTTGAGACTCTCTCATGATATAGCTACCATAAGCTAGGGAGCAGGGGAGGCAGGAAGAACTTCAATTTGTTCAATACATGTTAAGTGAGAACCCCGTATGTTCAAGGAATTGGGTGGCACAACAAGATGTATAAAATAAGAGCCCCGTCCTTTAGGTCACACAGACATGTAAATGAATACCTGAAATATAATGTGACAAGTGCAAAGTAGGAGTATACATAGAACAGTGGTAACTCCAGAGAGGAAGCCAAATTAGCGAAGTCTGCTGAGAAGGGTTTGAGTCAAAAGCCAAAGCTCGTCCCATTCAGAGTCTCTGGCTCACATCAGGAGAACTGTCTCTGATCAAGAACCTAAAGAAGTTCATCCCTGTCCCATAAGGAGATAAAGACCAATTCCTTACACGGGAAACCATCAGCACCGTCGTGCCACCAACTCAGATGACCAGACACAAAAGAATTCTTCATGGATCTAGGGTGTTATTGGCTCTTCCAGATCAACTACCGAAGTGAATACTCTCTCTTTCCCACATATTAGGATCCTGCTAGCCTTTGAAGCCCACTTAAAGCCTTTCCATCTTTGGCAGTACCTCATTTTCGATGTGATGCTGTAAAACTTTGTGTGAACCTGTATTTTAGAGTCTCTTTCATTCTATCTTGTATCAAAATTACTTGTGTGTATTTTTCTTTTTTCCTACTAGATGGTAAGTTCTTGAAAATAAACACATCCCTCCACCTCTACACAGGGGAACATCGAGCATGATGTGTAGGAGAGAACAACTGAAAGGTAAATAAATGGACAAGTGCTACATCGTACCTATTCCTGTGTTCAGTTATCATGCCAAGTGCTTTATGGATATCTTGGGTACTTCCCATCTGAGAGACAGGTATGACTTCCTCAATTTTACCAAAGAGAAGACGAGCACAGGGAGGTTGCATGACTTGCCTCAAGTGATGAAGACAGCAGACAGGGGAGCTAGAAATAGAGCCCAATTCTCTTTGGTTTCAAAGTCTGTTCTTCCACTTTACCAACTCCTTCCTAATGCTTTGCACATAACAGAAGTTCAGTAATTTTTAAACCATGACCCGATGAACCCAATAACAGATAGAGGGTATGTGATCATAGCTAAACATAACCAAATGCCATTTAACAGCTTCAAAGTACTCGGGCAGCAGAAGATGGGTACCAGCATCTGTTTGTCAGACTAACTACATTATGAGAAGCCAATTCATTTAAGTAAGAAGCAAAGATTGAATTAATGCATGACGATTAGTGGAGGAGCTCAGCCTCAGTTGCTGGGTATGTGTAAAACCGTCATTGTAGCATGCTGTTCATTATGTTCAAATCAAAAGTAAATTGACTGGTAGCTATTAATTATGTTTTTATACATCTGGAAAAGAAAAAAAATTGGAAAATAAGCACCGGGATCAACAGATCCAATAGAGAGGCTGGTGTATATTATGCAGATAGGAGCCATAAATCATGTGGGAGTGAATTTTAGGAATGATTATAATGTCTCACCCAACCACTACTATTCCAATTATAACAGTATCTGATGTCTATGCAGCTCTTTGTAGTTTAAACATAATCTCAAACCCCTCATCAATGTTAACTCTCAAAGCAACACTATTTGGTATGGACTATCCCTATTTCACAGGTGAAGAAAGCAGCTCAGGGTTTCAAGCGCCTCGCCCAAGGTTGCCCACAGTTAACAGAAAAGCAGAGAGTGCAAACTTTCAAGGAAATGTCCCCCCTCCCCAAGAGTTTTATTGTTCCCAGTACACTCCATAGAGAGAAATGGATTAGTCCAATCACTTCCGTCCTATCTTATGCAGTTCCATCTTCCTTCTTCTCTCTGTGGCCCATGCTGCTGAGGACCCAGCATACCTCACATCTGAGTCCACCTGAGTTGAAGAAACAGGATATGATGCCTCATGGTTTAAAATAAACTTGGATGGAGGCAAGGGTGGAGAGAATTTGAGACCATGAACTTACAGAGTCTGGAATTCCTGACAACTTCCTTGGGCTCAGTGGCCATTTCAGGGGCAAAAATTCAAAGAAACAACCTCAAGATGCCTGTGAGGGAAACCACGTGGGTGTGGTTTCACGAGATGAGGGTGGGTCTAAGATGATTTGCCTGCCGCCTTGTTTTACCGCATGATATATACCTATTAAAGTCAAGAAGTCGCTGCTGGTTAGAAACGAAGGAAAGACTACAGATGGCAACAAAACCGAGTAACGGGCCATGGCTGGAACCATAATTCTCGATAATCTTTAATTTGGTGCAAATCTATTACAATCATCCCTGGGAGGCTGGGTACCCCACAGAAAGTAGGTTTTGCCCTGTGTTGAAGCTACTGGCTGAGACGGGAAGGGTAAGACAAGTGGCTTTTGACTGAGATCGGGCTTAGAGAAATTTTCTGTAGCTCAGTTATAAACTTATCTTTGGTATGGTGGACAGTGGAAACACTAACAGCTGCTGATTGGTAAATTAGTACACAGACCCACATGCTATCTGCGGAGCAGAGACAATTTCTTTCCCCCTTGCGTGTTTTAGACAGATGTTTGGTGTTCCTTGTGCTTTCTTGCCTTACCATCTCATTTCTGACCTTTCTTTGTCAACTGCTCATTCAGTGTAGGGTTATCATTTATCCACCTGCTGTGCCTCCATCTGCCTTCGAAGGCCTGAGCATGCTCCGATTCTGGACATTTGATGCAATCTGAGGATTTGCTTTTCAGAGCCCTTTTCTCTTTGTACACAATACATCACACAGCAAACAGTGACCGTGGGACACACCTCTGCAAAGTCAACAGATGCCGGGTGGTTGTTTGGAAGAAGGCTGAATTGAACTAGGCAGGACAGATATTTGCAAATTAAAACAACTGCTTTTCTGCCCGGGTTGTTGTTGAGTCTCACAAGGCGCAAGGAGAGAAGTTAATTACACCAGTCACCTTGAATTTCTTGAGTATCACAAGAGGGAAAGGTGTATTTTCAGTTTGTTTCCGGCTCCGCTGTTAACAAAAATGAGCGTGTAAATAGGGCATCCTGCTGCCTGGGCACCTGAACATAGAGACATCACCTGGGAGCTGGAAGGAAAGCGGCTGGAAGGGCCCCTTCTCCATTTTACCAGCAGAAAATTGAGGTCAGGGAGGTTACATGCTTGGCTCAAAGTCATACAGCTAATTGGTGACTGTGGTGGGAGTGGAGACTAGGTCACTTTGCCCCTGGGTCAGCAGGTGCCATCCTACTATATTGTGTTAATTTTAATTTCTATGTATTGGGCTTCAAGACCTTCTCCTGCTCAGGCAGGGATCTTTTTTTATATCATAAATTCAATTGTATGATATTTAAAAATTGATACCAAACAAATAAAAGCAAATAAGTATCATGCATAATATATACACTAAATATAATATGCAATGTTATAAATTTCCTCCTTCTTTCAACAAATATTTATTTAAGACCTTTGTGCAGCACTGGGATAGAGATAGTCAGAGTTTCAATAAAAGAAATTTATAACAGGGTGGAAAAGTAGGGGGAAAAAGTAGGGGAAGAAAAAAAGGTAGATAGTGCAACCCGGGAAATGTATTCAGGTCAGCAAAATCAAGGATATTTCCGCATACAGAAAGCAAGATATCTGAGACTTTCAAAAAAATCTGAAAGTCCTCACTTTAAGCGGGGCTGATATTAAAACTCAGTTAACTAGATGGGAATTACCTGGGACTCTCAGTTAATCAGAACTGGATTGCTAGTTCTGCCTTGGGAGAAAGAGACAAACCACAAAGAACTTAAGGTATGGCAAGCAGGATGGCATCTAGAAAGGGCTTGGGTCCAGACGTAGGTTTCCAGAAGGCTTAACTTTTCTATCATTCAGTTTCATGTCCTGCAAATGGCCAGTGTGAGGTGTCACTGAGTGGGCGGTAGGATATAGTGTATGTGGAGGGTCCGGCCCAGAGGCTGGCACGCTGCATCTGCTCAGTAAATGTTCATTGTCTTCCTTATTTCTTGAAAATGCTCTTCCTGAGGGGGCGCCTGGGTGGCTCAGGCTGTTAAGTGTCCAGACTCTTGATTTCAGCTCAGGTCATGATCCCAGGGTCCTGGGATTGAGCCCTGTGTTGGGCTCCCTACTCAGTGGGGAGCCTGCTTGTCTCCTTCTCTCTCTTTCTCTCAAATAAGTAAGTAAATATATATACATATATATATATATATATATTTTAAATGCACTTCCAGAGGACACTCCTGAATTTGGTCTATATTTACAGCTATGTCTGGCATCATCTTCCTTGTAAGATGGAACCGTGAGGACCAACATTTGGGATTATGTGACGAGGCTCTGGGGGAGCCACAACCATCCATAATGGTTCCAGTGTGTTCCACTTACCAAAGGAGAACAATGGAATTACACATTTTGGAAACGTATAGGCATCAAAAAGTCAGCTGGAAGATTGAGTTAATCAGAGCATGGCCGGTATAAGAATTGTGGAAGATGGAGGTTTGTTTCATATGAACCTCACAAAGGTACCTTCAGATGCAGGTCTGTGTTTCCTGGTATCAGCTTCCTCCGGGAGGTAGAGGGCCCTCGTGCCCTTACTAAAAATAGTCTCTCCTGGATGGGACTGGTGCTGACAGAGCTCAGGGCTGACCCCGGGGAGGAGCACAGGGTCCTCTGCGAGGCACTTGCCACACACGTGGTGTTCACAGGGCAGCACTGTGCTGGGCACATGCTGATGCCTCTGAATGTGTCAAATCCCTCTGCTTTCCAGAAATGATGGACTGGGAGGGTAGGTCGGAGTGGCAGAGAATCCAACCAAAGCACAGGAAAATCATGGCCTAAAAAAGTCCCAGAGAGAAAGCGATCTGAAAGGCTACAGACTATCTGGTTCCAACTGTATGACATTCTGGAAGAGGCGAAATTATGGAGACAGTAAAGAGATCAGGGGAGTGGGGCGGGGAGAGGGGAGAGAAAGAGGCAGAGCACAGAGGGTTTTTAGGGGAGTGAAAATACTCTATGACATCGCAGTAGTGGATACATACCATTATACATCTGTCCAAACCTAAGCATGTACATACAGAGTGAACTTTAGGGGCGCCTGGGTGGCTCAGTCGGTTAAGTGTCTGCCTTTGGCTCAGGTCATGATCCCCAGGTCCTGGGATTGAGCCCCGAGTTGGGCTCCTGGCTCAGCAGGGAGTCTGCTTCTCCCTCTCCCTCTGCCCCTCCCCACCACTCATGTGCTCTCTCTCTCAAATAAATAAATAGAATCTTAAAAAAAGAGAGTGAACTCCAATGTAAACTATATGATCCATCAATACAGGCTCATCATTTATAACAAATGTACCCCTCTGGTAGGGGATGTAGATAATAGGGAGGCTATGTGTGTGTGTGGGGGGGACAGGGGGTATATGGGAAATTCTATACCTTCCTCTCAATTTTGCTGTGGACCTAAAACTGCTTTAAAAAAAATCCTCCCCAAAAAAGTCCTAGGAGTCAGAGTGATTTACCGAAGTACTTTATTTTATAGAATGAGAAACTGCACTCTAGAAAGGGACAGAGGTTTCCAATAAACAGCAGCAGTGGGACCAGAATCCAGGGGTGCTATTTTTTCACTCAGTTTCTCCCTGCCATCCCTCTGACAACCTGGATCTTGACTGACCTTCCTGGGGCATTTCTGGACCACTCACATGGAGTTGGCTGTTACAGATGGAAGGCGTCTTACAGACTTCTTGATTCAGTTCTCTTCTTTTTCAGAGAAGGACACTGGGGCCCAGAAAGGGAATCTCATGGAAGTTAGTGAGAGAGCCTGACCAGAGCTCACCTCCTCTATCACGGGCCCAGGGCCATTTTTATTTTACTATGCAGAGGCCATGGACAGCCAGATTTCATGGAGGACCAAGCCACTCCCACCACCCCCAGGAACGGTGTTCAAGTGCCATGTCTCTGGCATCAACTTCCTTGTCAGATGGAAGAGCGAGGACATCCTAGGGCACCATGCAGAGAAACCTATATCCTTTGGGGAGAAGGAGATAGGAAGGAGATTAAGGCAAGAGAATAGATAAGAAGACCTACTATCCCCTAGTTTAAATCTTTTTAAGGTAAAATTCATGAATCCTGGACCACTCTAGCTTGGGATTAAAGCTAAGCTCACGAGGGTCACAGAACTGATCGGCTCTGGGCTTTTTCTCGACCTGCCGTCAGGCTGCCTGGAACACTTCAAATCAGGAAAACATCCCCTGCTTACAATGTAGCATCTGTCACTCCATCCCCTTCCTCCCCGAAGTCCTGTCCATTGCCAAGGCCTCCAGGATCCATGCCAAGAGCACTGGTGCTTTCCCTAAAGCCACCAAAGCCTGGGAAGGTGATTGCAAAGCCGGCTCTCACAGCTGCCAGGGACATTGGTACTTTTTTCTATAAAACATAGCATGAATGTCTTTTTTTTTTTTTAATTCTTATGTTAATCCCCATACATTACATAGCATGAATGTCTTTAAAGATGAGGATGGTGACCTTGTTAGCAATTACTTAGTCATTATCTGCATCTTTCAAGGCATCTTTTTCCCTCCTTCTTCCCAGAAGCATCCCAGGTACACCACGGCTCCACCTACAGACCATCTGCTAGCGGCGACGGCCAGAACAGCTGCCCATCAGCTGGAAGAGGGACCTGGAGAGCCTCGGCACAGCTCCACAGTGCCCTCCATCAGGGAGGCAGGCAGGCCTGTCATGGACGGCCCCAGCTGTGGGTGGTTGACACAGCCAATTGGGGCATGGAGTAGGGACTGAGGGCATTCAGGCAGCATGAAAATAGACGCACATTTGTCCCCACCGTGCAATGTGATGATGTTTCTGTGGACTTCCCAGGCTCAAGCTGCAAACTCCACTCTATCCTAATTCATAACACACACACACACACACACACTCACTGATTCCTGGAGTAGTGGTTCTGGAAGTGATCAGAGGATCATTTAATCCAGTGGGTCCTACACTTGACTATGTCTACTGATCATGCTAACAACCTGGGGAACTTTTAGAAATCACAGATTCTTGCTTTTAGAAATCACAGATTTTCAGTCTAGCTGCTGACCTAGTGAATAAGAATAAAGAATACCTGGAGGTAAAGCTATATATATATTCTAATATATATATATATACACATATATATTGCTTTATATATGTAACATATGTGTGTATATATATATTACAACATATATATATATATATATATATATATAATACACACACACATACACACACACACACATATATTTGAACAAGCTTTCCAAATGATTTGGATGTAGCCAGCCTAGCATGCATCTACAGATTAGCATCTGGGATCCACTGATTGAAGCTCAAATACCCTCCCTCCACTGCTATAATTTTATCGAAGAGGACACGGTGGCACTGGGAGAGAAAGTGACTTGCCTTGAACCCATGATAAAGCCCTGGTAATCGCTCGACTTCTTATGCTTCCTCCTTCCTGCAAGTCTACTGCCCTGTCCTTATTAATGGCCAAACCTTCCTTCTTGTTTTACTTATCTTCACACCAAGACACATGCACATTTGACTAAGCAACCACATTTACCGATCAAAAAATATTTAATCTAACGTTGCCTCCCATAGGAAACTCAAATTCTCCCTACACATGAGTCCTTTGGAGAGTCCTTAAGGCTTAAGAGAGACGCTGGGGCTTCAGAGATCAGTGTCTGAAAATGTACATCGACTGTTGTATACAAACGTCTGTGCTTGGTTTTTGGAAGAGGGTTCATAGCTCCCAACAGATCCTCAAAGGCATCTATCTATATCTCTAAAATGGCTAACACCTCTGGTTTATAATATCTCTGATAAGAGGTTGTTCGCCTATCATGTTGAAGGAGAAGGCTTAGAAGTTTAAAAAAAGAAAGAAAAGAGGAAAAAAAAAGTTCACTGTAGAGATCCAGCTTGACGTACTCATTTTTGGCACATCTAGCTGTGCTAAGCATCATGAAAGTGTTTGATAAAGTGTCAACATAGACGACATGATCATAAAAGCTAGTGCAGCTTGAGAAAAAAAATTTTTTAAGTTGGCTTAAAGCTGCATTGTCACTAATGTGAAGCAAAGGGATGGCCAAACCAAAATGCCTCAAGGAAAAGGCAAGAGAAACCAGGGAAGGCTTAAGACACAGACTTGGAAGGATAATAAACCATTTTATCAGGGCAGGACTTGGGAGGAATGTGAAGCAGCAACTTTTAATTAAAGTTGGGCTAATACACTAATTTGGGAAACCAAGATTCATAATTAAAATTTTATGCCAACTCTGTGCATCACCAAACATTTTTAATGGCTCCAGGAAGAACATGATGTGAGTACAGGATACATCATGGTGCATGATGAGGGAGCAGGTCAAATGCACGAGGTGGAGAAATTGGTGGGAAAAGCCAGGAAGCTTTGTCACTGATGTTATCAAATCCTCCTTCTTCTGCAAAATGAGCAGTGATTGCTTCTTGGTCAAAGGAGTGTGCAAATGTCTTTCACCTCACAGACTGAAGTGTAGTATCACTCCTCGGTACTTTCCTGCCTTCCCTAATTCAATATGGTTTCCTGAGGGCAGGGACTGTGTCTCTCATCTTTCTATCCTCAGTACCTAAGATATGTCTTGTATTAGTTATCTGGTCCCATATTAATACTGCCAAAGAATCACAAACCATCAGTGGCAGATGTCAGTAAATATTTAGTTAGCTTAGGAGTCTTTGGGGTTCAGGTGATCTGGACTGGACTTGCTTCTGTATCCATGATTAGCTGCAAGACATCTAGACAGCTTTGTCAAACTTGCTGGGTTCACTCACATGTCTGGGGGTTGCCTGGCTATTGGCTGATCTAGGATAGTCTTTGTTGGGATGCTGGGATGATGCACCATATATCTCATTCTCCAGGACGCTAGCTTAGGCACGATTTCCCAACACCTCACCAGACAAAGCAAGACCTACAGCTAAGTTCTGAATATGAATGAGAAGGCACTACCAAATTACTTGGCAAAGGGTATAGATACAGACAGAACTGAAGAATTGGGGCCCCTAATACAATCAGCCTCCCACATGCCTTGCATCTGCTGAAGGCTCAATAAAACTTCATTGCAAAAAACGAATGTTCTCCAAAGAAGATATCCAAATGGCCAATAAGCACAATGAAAAGATGTTTAATATCATTAGTCATCAGAGAAAGGCAAATCAAAACCACAATGAGATGTCACTTCACACCTACTAGGATAAGTGTTTGTAAGGGCGTGCAGAAATTGGAACCCTTGTACACTGCTTGTAGGAATGTGAGTTGGTGCAGACACTTTGGAAAACAGTCTAGCAGTTCCTCAAAAAGTTAAACATAGGGCGCCTGGGTGGCTCAGTTGGTTAAGCGACTGCCTTCAGCTCAGGTCATGATCCCAGGGTCCTGGGATCGAGTCCCACATCGGGCTCCCGGCTCAGCGGGGAGCCTGCTTCTCCCTCTGACCCTCTCCTCTCTCATGCTGTTTCTCTCTCGCTCGCTCTCCAATAAATAAATAAAATCTTCAAAAAAATGAGTTAAAAAAAAAAAGTTAAACATAGCATCAACACTTGACAGAGAAATTCCACTCTAGGTATATACTCAAGAGAAATAAAAACTTGTACACAAACGTTTACAGCATAATTATGCATAAGAGCCAAGGGGTGGAAACTATCCACATATCTATCAATTGATGGACGGATAAATAAAATGTAGTATACCTGTACAGTGGGATAGCATCCATAAAAAGGAATGAAGAACTGACACATGCTACCACATGGATGAATCTTGAAAACATGATGCTGAATGAAAGAAGCCAGACACAAAGGGCCATGTGTGCTATGATTCCATTTATATGAAATGTCCAGAAGAGGCAAATCTATAGGGCAAGAAAGTAGACTAGTGGTTGGTTGCCTAGGGCTGGCTGGGTTGGGTGAACTGGAGATAGCTTTTAATGGGTATAGGGTTTCTTATCGGGTGGCAAAAACACTGTACAATTGTGACAGTTGCACAACTCTGTCAAGGTATAAAAAACATTCAACTGTACACTTTACAAGGGCGAACTATATGGTATCTCAATAAAGCTTTTACAAAAAAAAAAAAACCCTAAACAAAATACCTCCTATAAAGGTATTCAGCCCAGTGTCTGGACATGTTAACCATACTTTATGAAATCAATGACGTTGTAGATTGTAAGATGCACCATTATTTTATGTACCACCAAGAAAGAAAAAAAACACTGCCAAGTAAACTGTGACATATCATCAATTATAAGATACCTTCTAATTTTAGAGATGTTAAAATGTGGAAAAATGTGTGTCTTAGACCCAGTGAAATATGGCACACATTGAAGAAGTTAGTAGCATCTGAAATTAAATCTATTCAACAGAAAGACAGATGTTTCTGTCTTCAGATTCAAATTTGAGGCTCACACACCTTTCCTAGATTAATGGGTTTCTGGGTATCCATTCTTGACTCCCACTCTCCATCAAATTCAGCAGGTGTGTACAGGTGAAGTGCCTCCCCTCCTTGGGCCAACCCGCCCTGCCATCTGCACTGCAGCTCTGTCTAGGATCCAAGTCCCTGGTCTGCCTGAGCATCTCTTTGTAGGGAGGGAGGCCTGGGCGGGGGGGGGGAGCGAGCCTGTCCTTCCCTCAGGGACTGGAGGCCATTTCTGCCCCTGAAGCTCTTCAGGCGTCTTTTCTCTTCCCCATGATGGGATGTGACTGGGATAAACAAGGAGAGTGCTTTGTTGTGGCGAGAGATGTCTGGCCCCCAGTGGCAGCTGCAGCTGAGGAGAGAGTGAAAAACCACACACACGTTCACTTTTGTTTGGGTGATGAGCAGTCAGAGCTGTTGACTGACGGACAATAGGATGAATAAAAGCATGACCCATCCATCTTTTGGTTGTCAGTAAATCTGCAGTCCCCCTCGGGAACTGGGGAGAATTCTTGTCTCCCTCCTGCAATTGATTGGTCTCATTTACGACAGAGAGCAGAATAGCTTCATTGTGGTCAGGCTCTCATGTATTTTATTAACTTCTAATTTTCAAGCTAGAGGGGAAAAAAAAAACAACCCAAGCTCTTCAGTCCTCTCTCCCATATATATGAACCTTGTATGAGCTATAGAATGTTCTTGTGAGGAAATGCAATTAAGAAAAAAAGTGTTCCTACTGGGTATTTACCCCAAAGATACAAATGTAGTGATCCGAAGGGGTACGTGCACCCCAATGTTTATAGCAGCAATGTCCACAATAGCCAAACTATGGAAAGAGCCAAGATGTCCATCAACAGATGAATGGATAAAGAAGATGTGATATATATACAATGGAATATTATGCAGCCATCAAAAACCCCGAAATCTTGCCATTTGCAATGATGTGGATGGAACTAGAGGGTTTATGCTGAGCGAAATAAGTCAATCAGAGAAAGACATGTATCATATGACCTCATTGATATGAGGAATTCTTAATCGCAGGAAACAAACTGAGGGTTGATGGAGTGGGGGGTGGGGTGGGAGGGATGGGGTGGCTGGGTGATAGACATTGGGGAGGGTATGTGCTATGGTGAGCGCTGTGAATTGTGTAAGACTGATGAATCACAGACCTGTACCTCTGAAACAAATAATACATTGTATGTTAAAAAAAAAGAGAAGATAGTAGGAAGGGAAAAATGAAGGGGAGAAATCGGAGGGGGAGATGAACCATGAGAGACTATGGACTCTGAGAAACAAACTGAGGGTTTTAGGGGGGAGGGGGATGGGGGGATGGGTTAGCCTGGTGATGAGTATTAAATACGGCACGTATTGCATGGAGCACTGGATGTTATGCACAAACAATTATTCATGGAACACTACATCAAAAACTAGTGATGTAATGTATGGTGATTAACATAATATAATAAAATAAAATTAATAAAAAAAGAAAATATGCACAATAAATTGTAGGTGTACAGTCAAAGAAAAAACAGTGCTCAAGGGCACCTGGGTGGCTTAGTCGGTTAAGCGTCTGCCTTCGGCTCAGGTCATGATCCCAGGGTCCTGGGATCGAGCCCCGCATGGGGCTCCCTGTTCAGCGGGGAGTCTGTTTCTCCCTCTGCCTGCCCCTCCCCCTACTTGTGCTTTCTGTCAAATAAATAAATAAAATCTTAAAAAAAGAAAAAGAAAAAATAGTGCTCAGAAGCAATCTTTCTCAGAAATAAAACCTAGAAAGAGAACAATGAGAAGCAGCATGGATGCCATGGCCACATGAAGACTTTCTTCTGGGGCTGCTCTTTTGTTCTGAATGATTCCAGGTTTAGAGTATTATGTCACAGAAATTCCAGTGAGAAAAGAAGGCATCTAGCGCACAACGACCAGTGTTTTATGGAAAGCATCTGAGCTGGTGACACCACAACATTGTGGATTGTGGAGTCTGAGGTGTGTAACCCTCATGGTTGTTTGCGTACTAGAAGCATGTGTGACTGTTGTCCTGAAGTCTTCACTTCAGCCCTACCAGAGACACTGCGCAGAGAACAGTCCCAACAGATCACAGCTGATGAAGCTTCGGGAGGGGAAGGATTGCAGGGTGTGGCCCACAGGATGCGCGACAGTGGGCCATCACAGCTCAGGGCAGGCAGATAGCTTCATTTTCCCTCCAGATTCCAAATGGTAGGAAGTGGCTGCTTGCCACGCCGTGTTGAGAGGGATTCAGAGGCTGCTTCAGAATATCAATTGGAAAAAGTGCACTGTTAGTGATCACACGTCTCTATTCTTTTAGCAGGGGCTGGGGGTATGGCTGGGTCTGTCTGCTATAATGCTTCTCATTATTCCTTCCAGGAGACAGCATCCTAGGAGGGAAGATTTGGAATCAGGTACACCTGGTTTCCATCCTGGTTCTGCTTTTTATCACCTGACAAGGGCTCTGGTTTCTCATTTGCAAATGGCAGTGATAATAACAATTGTGATCTCTTGTACCTTGTTCACTTGGTGCCATGCACTGTTCGAAAGGGCTTTGCATGTTTTAACTCATGGGGTTCTTACAAGTGCCTAGCACAGTCGACCCTTGACATCGTAGAAGGAAGATGCTTTCCATGAGGGAAAATTCTTCCTCCTCAGGCCAGTGGCATCCAACTCAGCCCAGTGCATTCTGCAGGCCCTGCTTGGACGGAGGACGTATCTGAAATATGAAGAACCAGGAGCGTTTCCTGTCTTTGAGCCAAAGGGCATCTGAAGATTAAGTCTGAAGTGAGAGGGGGTTGCTGAGTCTGGATTCAGCCTGAGGGGCAAATGGCTCGGGGCATCCACAGAGTGTCCTCACCTCCAGTTAATGGGCAGATAACACTGGAGGCTGTGGCAAGGAAGGACCCGGCCACCTCTGTTCCATGCCCATTAGCACATGACACCTAATAGCTAACGCACAGCTCTGAGACCTGTGTCTGCTTTTACATAACCGAGTTGTAACTGATTCCAGGTTCTGCTGAATCTGCCCTATGTCTTCACCAGGAACAATAAAACAACCATCTCACTGATATTAAATTAAACGCAGAGTCGCAGACAGCAGACTCATAGCCTCACATCTCAGGACCCTGCCAGTTATGCCCAGATCCCCTGCTGGCTAAATGATGAACATATATTTTTTAAAGATTTTATTTATTTGACAGACAGACAGCGAGAGAGGGAACACAAGCAGGGGGAGTGGGAGAGGGAGAAGCAGGCTTCCCGCTGAGCAGGGAGCCCGATGCGGGGCTCGGTCCCAGGACCCTGGGATCATGACCTGAGCTGAAGGCAGACTGAGCCACCAGGCGCCCCAAATGATGAACATATTTCTCCTGGTTTAAATGAGGAATCAGCCCATTGCAGTACAAGCCAGTTTTTCCCTTCGCGTCCCTGACATCACTTGAAACCCTGCCAGAAAATGGACAGTACTCAGATCTCTGACTGGTAGGCAACTGAGACAGTTTAGCTGGAAGGCTGTATGGGAGGGGGTGGGTTTGAGGTTGGGGCTCGGAGAAGCTGATGAGATGGGAAACTCTGCCTAAGGTTTCCTGAAGCAGCAGCCTTGTCCTCCATCCTCCTAGGATTTAGTCTTCCCTTCCTGAGTCTTCCCTGTTCCAAAATGGCAGCCAGAACCAGGCAGCCTTCCCTGATGCTTCTGCCTCCCCCACCGTCCTGATTTCCAAACCTCGACTAGAGACCTCTCTTCTTCCCTGGTCCTGATCTCTGTTTTCTCTCTCCCAGCTTTACGATCAAATCTAACAATGAAAAATGTCTGGAAATTCTAAAATCCTGAAAAACTTTTGGTTTATTTCTGTTTTTTCCCTTTCCTTTATTTTGTTGGTGGTGTTTGGGCAAAAGGATGGCGTGGAGGACAAAGGAAAGAAACACCACGTTTTAGGAAGAGTAGAAATCTACACAATGCCTATTTTTAAGTGCCAGTTTTAGTCAACTTTAGGAGCATAAGGCACCTCTCTACAACTCAGTTCGCTAATTAAGTGGGGATTGGTATATTAAATTTTAAAGTATAATTTAGTCAGACAATAATTACCAGTGAACTAATTAAATTTGCTTTTCAGTGGTTTCAACTTTCGCCACAAATGGAGCTATAAGTTACTGAACTGTAAGGAATTTAGCATCTTTCCTTTCATCAGTGAATAAAAAGCAGGAGAAACAGACTTTCTTTCAACATTGTATTGTACATGAATCCTATGGTAGGCTGTGTGATCTCGGCCAAGTTACTAAACCTCTCTGTGCCCCAGTTTCTTTCTATTCTACGGTACCTATCTCACAGAGTTTTCATGAGGAATAAATGAGTCGGTTCTTTTTTTTTTTTTTTTAAAGATTTTATTTATTTATTTGACAGAGAGAGACACAGCGAGAGAGGGAACACAAGCAGGGGGAGTAGGAGAGGGAGAAGCAGGCTTCCCCACGGAGCAGGGAGCCCGATGTGGGGCTCGATCCCAGGACCCTGGGATCATGACCTGAGTCGAAGGCAGACGCTTAACGACTGAGCCACCCAGGCGCCCCTAAATGAGTCGGTTCTTATAAAATGTTTAGAATGTTGCCCAGCACATGCTAAATGCTAAATGAGTGTTATCTATGATGATTTTTAAAAACAATCTTTATGCTTTCTGCACTTATCTCCCCTAATGTTAAGCCCATTCAAAAATATAAATTTCTAGAAATGGATCTAGAGGGGAAAAAAGGGAACGAGAACCTAAACTCACAGATGATAGCATCTGCTAGTCATTCTTAATTTGTGACCTATCCCTGCCCACATTTCTGCTTCCGATATTTCTCTCTTGTTCCTTTCATAAATTCTGAACTGAAGTTTGGAAATGACCAGAACTGCTGGTTCATTTCTTGATTTGGGTCAGGTAAGGACCTTTCTGGGACAGGAATGGAGGTCATGAGAAGATAGAAGCATTAAAATTGAAAATGCTTGAGGTACTTGGACAATACACCAGTTTCCTCCACATGCTTCAAAATATGGAGGAATGGGAAGTTGGCAGGAGGTGGAGGAAATGAAGTTGGTCAAAGGCATTGGCCACCTTGCTCTGGGGGTGCCTCAAGGAGTCACAGTCTGCATTCCTAGCTGCATTCTTCGTCTGGGCTCTGGGAGGTACCCTTCCAGCATTAGGAGTAAGTATGTGGCTTGTTTGGTAATCCACAATCTAATTAAGAAATAAAGTATTTGTACGGTCCAATTAACAGGTAAGGATTCCCTAGCTCCCAGAAGAGTTCAAGCCCTTTCCGACTAGCAGACTTGACCCTTGCCAACCTGTTTACTCTCGTCAAGACCATGACATGATCACACCTGAATGGATTTTGCATATAATTTACCCATCTTCAAAGAGAGTATGTTTTTACTCCCTTCGAAAAATTGGTGGGGTATCACATATCCATAAAACTTGGCTACATAAAACACAAAAACTTGGTCAGTTTCTTTCTTTCTTTTTTTTTTTTTTGAGTTTTAATTTTTTTTATTCTTATGTTAATCCCCATTCATTACATCATTAGTTTTAGATGAAGTGTTCCATGATTCATTGTTTGTGCATAACACCCAGTGCTCCATGCAGAATGTGCCCTCCTCAGTACCCACCACCAGGCTAACCCATCCTCCCACCTCCCTCCCCTCTAGAACCCTCAGTTTGTTTTTCAGAGTCCATCGTCTCTCATGGTTCGTCTACCCCTCCGATTTCCCCCGATTCATTCTTCCCCTCCCGCTACCTTCTTCTTCTTTTTTTTTTTTCCTTAACATATGTTGCATTATTTGTTTCAGAGGTACAGATCTGAGATTCAACAGTCTTGCACAATTCACAGCGCTTACCAGAGCACGTACCCTCCCCAGTGTCTATCACCCAGTCACCCCATCCTTCCCACCCCACCCCCCACTCCAGCAACCCTCAGTTTGTTTCCTGAGATTAAGAATTCCTCATATCAGTGAGATCATATGATACATGTCTTTCTCTGTTTGACTTATTTCACTCAACATGATACCCTCCAGTTCCATCCACGTCGTTGCAAATGGCAAGATCTCATTCCTTTTGATGGCTGCATAATATTCCATTGTCTATATATACCACCTCTTCTTTATCCATTCATCTGTCGATGGACATCTTGGCTCTTTCCACAGTTTGGCTATTGTGGACATTGCTGCTATAAACATCGGGGTGCACGTACCCCTTCGGATCCCTACTTTTGTATCTTTGGGGTAAATACCCAGTAGTGCAATTGCTGGATCATATGGTAGCTCTATTTTCAACCTTTTGAGGAACCTCCATACAGTTTTCCAGAGTGGCTGCACCAGCTTGCATTCCCACCAACAGTGGAGGAGGGTTCCCCTTTCTCCGCATCCCCGCCAACATCTGTCGTTTTCTGACTTGTTAATTTTAGCCATTCTGACTGGTGTGAGGTGGTATCTCATTGAGGTTTTGATTTGGATTTCCCTGATGCCGAGCGATATTGAGCACTTTTTCATGTGTCTGTTGGCCATTTGGATGTCTTCTTTGGAAAAATGTCTGTTCATGTCTTCTGCCCATTTCTTGATTGGATTCTTTGTTCTTTGGGTGTTGAGTTTGATGAGTTCTTTATAGATTTTGGATACTAGCCCTTTATCTGATATGTCATTTGCAAATATCTTCTCCCATTCTGTCGGTTGTCTTTTGGTTTTGTTGACTGTTTCCTTTGCTTTGCAAAAGCTTTTTATCTTGATGAAGTCCCAATAGTTCATTTTTGCCCTTGCTTCCCTTGCCTTTGGCGATGTTTCTAGGAAGAAGTTCCTTCGGCTGAGGTCGAAGAGGTTGCTACCCGTGTTCTCCTTTAGGATTTGGATGGACTCCTGTCTCACATTGAGGTCTTTCAACCATTTGGAGTCTATTTTTGTGTGTGGTGTAAGGAAATGGTCCAGTTTCATTCTTCTGCATGTGGCTATCCAATTTTCCCAACACCATTTGTTGAAGAGACTGTCTTTTTGCCATTGGACATTCTTTCCTGCTTTGTCAAAGATGAGTTGACCATAGAGTTGAGGGCCCATTTCTGGGCTCTCTATTCTGTTCCATTGATCTATGTGTCTGTTTTTGTGCCAGTACCATGCTGTCTTGATGATGACAGCTTTGTAATAGAGCTGGAAGTCCGGAATTGTGATGCCTCCGGCTTTGCTTTTCTTTGTCAACATTCCTCTGGCTATGCGGGGTCTTTTCTGGTTCCATACAAATTTGAGGATTATTTGTTCCATTTCTTTGAAAAAAGTGGATGGTATTTTGATGGGGATTGCATTGAATGTGTAGATTGCTCTAGGTAGCATTGACATCTTCACAATATTTGTTCTTCCAATCCATGAGCATGGAACGTTTTTCCATTTCTTTGTGTCTTCCTCAATTTCTTTCATGAGTATTTTATAGTTTTCTGAGTACAGATCCTTTGCCTCTTTGGTTAGATTTATTCCTAGGTATCTTATGGTTTTGGGTGCAATTGTAAATGGGATCGACTCCTTAATTTCTCTTTCTTCTGTCTTGTTGGTGTATAGGAATGCCACTGACTTCTGTGCATTGATTTTATATCCTGCCACTTTATTGAATTCCTGTATGAGTTCTAGCAGTTTTGGGGTGGAGTCTTTGGGGTTTTCCACATAAAGTATCATATCATCTGCAAAGAGTGAGAGTTTGACTTCTTCTTTGCCAATTTGGATGCCTTTGATTTCTTTTTGTTGTCTGATTGCTGTGGCTAGGACTTCCAATACTATGTTGAATAGCAGTGGTGATAGTGGACATCCCTGCCGCGTTCCTGACCTTAGGGGGAAAGCTCTCAGTTTTTCCCCATTGAGAATGATATTTGCTGTAGGTTTTTCATAGATGGCTTTTATGATATTGAGGTATGTACCCTCTATCCCTATACTCTGAAGAGTTTTGATCAAGAAAGGATGCTGTACTTTGTCAAATGCTTTTTCTGCATCTATTGAGAGGATCATATGATTCTTGTTCTTTCTTTTGTTAATGTATTGTATCACATTGATTGATTTGCGGATGTTGAACCAACCTTGCAGCCCAGGGATAAATCCCACTTGGTCGTGGTGAATAATCCTTTGAATGTACTGTTGGATCCTATTGGCTAGTATTTTGGTGAGAATTTTTGCATCCATGTTCATCAGGGATATTGGTCTGTAGTTCTCCTTTTGGATGGGGTCTTTGTCTGGTTTTGGGATCAAGGTAATGCTGGCCTCATAAAATGAGTTTGGAAGTTTTCCTTCCATTTCTATTTTTTGGAACAGTTTCAGAAGAATAGGTATTAATTCTTCTTGAAATGTTTGGTAGAATTCCCCTGGGAAGCCATCTGGCCCTGGGCTTTTGTTTTTTGGGAGATTTTTGATGACTGCTTCAATTTCCTTAGTGGTTATAGGTCTGTTCAGGTTTTCTATTTCATCCTGGTTCAGTTTTGGTAGTTGGTACATCTCTAGGAATGCATCCATTTCTTCCAGGTTATCTAATTTGCTGGCATAGAGTTGCTCATAATATGTTCTTATAATTGTTTGTGTTTCTTTGGTGTTGGTTGTGATCTCTCCTCTTTCATTCATGATTTTGTTGATTTGGGTCATTTCTCTTCTCTTTTTGATAAGTCTGGCCAGGGGTTTATCAATCTTGTTAATTCTTTCAAAGAACCAGCTCCTAGTTTCGTTGATCTGTTCTACTGTTCTTTTAGTTTCTATTTCATTGATTTCTGCTCTGATCTTTATGATTTCTCTTCTCCTGCTGGGTTTAGGCTTTGTTTGCTGTTCTTTCTCCAGCTCCTTTAGGTGGAGGGTTAGGTTGTGTACTTGAGACCTTTGTTGCTTCTTGAGAAAGGCTTGTATTGCTATATACTTTCCTCTTAGGACTGCCTTTGCTGCATCCCAAAGATTTTGAATAGTTGTGTTTTCATTTTCATTGGTTTCCATGTATTTTTTTAATTCTTCTTTAATTTCCTGGTTGACCCATTCGTTCTTCAGTAGGATGCTCTTTAGCCTCCATGTATTTGAGTTCTTTCCGACTTTCCTCTTGTGATTGAGTTCTACTTTCAAAGCACTGAAAATAGGCAGGGAATGATTCCAATCTTTTGGTACCGGTTGAGACCTGATTTATGACCTAGGATGTGATCGATTCTGGAGAATGTTCCATGGGCACTAGAGAAGAATGTTTATTCCGTTGCTTTGGGGTGGAATGTTCTGAATATGTCTGTAAAGTCCATTTGGTCCAGTGTGTCATTTAAAGTCTTTATTTCCTTGTTGATCTTTTGCTTAGACGATCTGTCCATTTCAGTGAGGGGGGTGTTAAAGTCCCCCACTATTATTGTATTGTTGTCGATGTGTTTCTTTGCTTTTGTTATTAATTGCCTTATATAATTGGCTGCTCCCATGTTAGGGGCATAGATATTTACAATTGTTAGATCTTCTTGTTGGATAGATCCTTTAAGTAGGATATAGTGTCCTTCCTCATCTCTTATTACAGTCTTTGGTTTAAAATCTAATTTGTCTGATATAAGGATTGCCACCCCAGCTTTCTTTTGGTGTCCATTAGCATGGTAAATGGTTTTCTACCCCCTCACTTTCAATCTGGGGGTGTCTTTGGTTCTAAAATGAGTCTCTTGCAGACAGCATATCGATGGGTCTTGTTTTTTAATCCAGTCTGATAACCTGTGTCTTTTGATTGGGGCATTGAGCCCATTTACATTCAGGGTAACTATTGAAAGATAGGAATTTAGTGCCATTGTATTGCCTGTAAGGTGACTGTTACTGTATATTGTCTGTGTTCCTTTCTGGTCTATGTTGCTTTTAGGCTCTCTCTTTGCTTAGAGGACCCCTTTCAAGATTTCCTGTAGGGCTGGTTTTGTGTTTGCAAATTCCTTTAGTTTTTGTTTGTCCTGGAAGCTTTTTATCTCTCCTTCAATTTTCAATGACAGCCTAGCTGGATAGAGTATTCTTGGCTGCATATTTTTCTCATTTAGTGCTCTGAATATATCCTGCCAGTCCTTTCTGGCCTGCCAGGTCTCTGTGGATAGGTCTGTTGCCAATCTAATGTTTCTACCTTTGTAGGTTACATATCTCTTCTCCCGAGCTGCTTTCAGGATTTTCTCTTTGTCTATGAGACTCGTAAGTTTTACTATTAGATGTCGGGGTGTTGACCTATTTTTATTGATTTTGAGAGGGGTTCTCTGTGCTTCCTGGATTTTCATGCCTGTTTCCTTTCCCAAATTAGGGAAGTTCTCTGTTATAATTTGCTCCATTATGCCTTCTGCCCCTCTCTCTCTTTCTTCTTCTTCTCGGATCCCAATTATTCTAATGTTGTTTCGTCTTATGGTATCACTTATCTCTCGAATTCTGCCCTCGTGATCCAGTAGTTGTTTATCTCTCTTTTTCTCAGCTTCTTTATTTTCCATCATTTCATCTTCTATATTACTGATTCTCTCTTCTGCCTCATTTATTCTAGCAGTTAGCGCCCCCATTTTTGATTGCACCTCATTAATAGCCTTTTTGATTTCTACTTGGTTGGATTTTAGTTCTTTTACTTCTCCAGAAAGGGTTTCCCTAATAACTTCCGTATTTTTTTCAAGCCCAGCTAGTATCTTTAAAGTGATGATTCTGAACTCTAGATCTGACATTGTACTAATGTCTGTATTGAGTAGGTCCCTGGCAGTCGGTACTACCTCTTGTTCTTTTTGTTGAGGTGATTTTTTCCGTCTTGTCATTTTGTGCAGAGGAGAATAGATTAATGAGAGAGCAAAATGCTAGCAGAGTAACAACGTCCCCAGAAAATATACTCTAAACAAATCAGAAAAGACTTGAAGCAGTGGGAAAAGAAAGGGAAAGAGAGGAAAAAGAAAAAGAAAAAGAAAAAAAAGAAAAAGATAAAGATAAAAACAAAAACAAACAAAACAAAACAACAACAAAAAAAAAACCAGAATGTGATCAAATATGATCAGGCTGGTATATAGATCAGTGCCACACACTAGATTTGGGGTGTATTTTGGTCTGTTAGAAGAAAGTGCCTCCCAAAATTTTAAAGAAAGAAAAACTTATATATGTACAAAAATAAGGGTTGATATGATGAAGGGATGGAATATGACTGTAAAGATGGAAATTATAAAAAATTTTATAAAAGGAATTGATAAGAAGTTGTTTGAAAAAAAGAAAGAAGAGGATTTAAAAAAAGAAAAAAAAAGGGAGAGGATGTGATCAGGCAGGGGAATAGAAAACACCATATACTAGAGATTTAGGGTATATTTTAATCTGTTAGAAGAAACTATCTCAAAATTTTAAAGAGAGAACAACTTATATATATAAGCCAAAAATACGGGTAACTACTATGAAGGGATAGAATATGACTCTAAAAATGAAAAATAAAAATTTTTTTTTTAAAAAAAGGGATTGATAAGATGTTGGTTGAAAAAGGGAAAAAGAAAAATTCAAAAAGAAAAAAAAAGAAAAAAAGACAGTTAAAAAAAAATTTAACTTTGAAAGACTAAAGAATCATGGTAAAAAAGCCATGAATTCTATGTGCAGTAGTCTCCTAGCGCTGGAGTTCTGCTGTTTTCATTGATCGGTAAACTTGGCCTTGGCTGGCTGTTCTCGCTGATCTTCTGGGGAGGGGCCTGTTGCCATGGTTTCCAAATGTCTCTGCCGGAGGCAGAATTGCCCCGCCCTTGCCCCCTCCCGGCTAAGTAATCTGCTCAGGTTTGCTCTCCGGGGCTTTTGTTCCCTGCGAGCTTTCCGTATAGCTTTGGAGGCGGAGAGTGAAAATGGCGGCCTCCCAATCTCCGCTGCGGAGGAGCCGAGAACGCGGGGCCCCGCTTCTCAGTGAGCCCCCAGAGAAAAGCCGTCAGTCACTCCCGTCTCCCCGGTTTCCGGCCGCACTCCGTGCTCACCCGGCCTGTGACCACGTTTCTATCTCTGGGACCCGACCCCGGGTGGAGTCTCCAAACCCAGCAGATCCCTGCAGTGCACTCCCGCGCGGCTCCTCCCGGGGGAGGAAGGTGAGTGTCCCCGGATCTGCCGCTTGTTGGGTCCCTGCTGGAGGAGCAGTGACCCGACTGTGCCACGGATCACGGTTTATGGCAACCCCGAGCTGAGAGCCCGCGCCTGGGCTCCGCCTCTGCAGCCGGCTTCCCTGCTCCGTTACCTGGGAGCTCTGCTGCACTCAGGCACCCCCGGTCTTTCTGTGACCCATGGGTCCTGAGACCACACTGTCCCGGAGGGTTCCACCCCCCGCTTAGCCACCAGAGTGACATCCCTCGGCGGAGCAGACTTAAAAGTTCCGATTTTGTGCTCCGCGGCTCTATCACTTGCCAGAAGCGGCCGCCGGAGGCCCCTCCCCCGCCGTCTATCCTCCCGAATATCGCCTCGGATTCACTTCTCCGCACGTCCTACCTTCCAGAAAGTGGTCGCTTTTCTGATGAGAGAGTTGTTGCTCTTCTTTTCTTCGATCTCCTGTTGAGTTTGTAGGTGTTCAGAATGGTTTGATCCCTATCCAGCTGAATTCCTGAGAGGAGACGAAATCCAGGTCTCCTATTCCTCCGCCGTCTTGCTCCGCCCCCCAGTTTCTTTCTTAACCAACTATGGGCTCCTGCTAATATTTTTCTTGGGCTTTATTTAGGCAAAGTTAATCTTCTGACAGCTGTTAAATTTGCATCATTTGCGAAAAACTTTTCAGGAATAATCAAAATCTTTGCAGCTCTCACTGACCTCTTCTTGGCCTTTAACTTGGCCTCGTGTGGGTTTAAGTTGCAGATTCTTAGTTATTAACACAGTCAAATCTGCATTGCAGTTTCATTAGGAGACCTAGGCTCAGTGTGTGACCTTTTCTGAGAAATCAGATAACTATGTTTAGTAACAAAGGGCTTTACTGGGAAACCTCTTCATAGCTTACATATTTATGATCTTAAATAACTTTGCGATCATCTTCATGCAAACTCTCCAGGCAGAGAAAATCGAACGACTGTCTTCTATGATGTCACTAACTAGGAGTTGCTGAAATTTACCAACGGTTGTGCCATAGAACTCTTCACGCAGATGACTGCTTGACTATCAACTACACCAAAAGTTAAAATCACTATTGGTCACAGACATCCTTGAAAAATAACTGAACTGTATTCATTAACTCTGTTCAATAGATCAATTCGTTGTTGGCATCTTTTTTGTATTCCTGTTTCTGAATTTTCAGCCCAAGTGGTCTATAGTCACATGAACTCCCACAAAGAACTCTTTAAGGCAGGGAATTGGGATGAAGAGTGCCCAGTGGGAATCACATTTGCAAGAAAGCTAGGCAGCTGCTGTCTTGCTGAGCCCTGGGCAAGTATCACCCCATCCTGCTTATCCTATACAATTTCCCCAAGTTCTGCTAGCCCCAGACTCCCATTTCTGTCCACTGGGTCCTCTCCTTTGAAACTGGCCCTACAGCCCACTCATGGTCAACTTTCGACCTCAGGCTGGACATTTGGTGTCTCCTTATTGAAATAAGCCTCTGCTTCTCCCCTCATGGCCCTTCTCCCCGCAGTCTTCACCCAGACATGATCCTAGTTCCCATCTTCACTCTTCCAACTTGGATGGAGCACCAAAGAGAAAAAAATAAATTTCCTTTCCCGGGAGAAAATTATCTGCAACAATGCAAAATGAAGTTATACACATCTAATTGAAAATGGGGGAAGGCGAGCCTGAAAACTTCCTAGCCCATTTTTACTAATTAAATATGTATGCAGCATCATTTATATTTTATACTTTATTACTTAGTAATCTGTCTGTTGTTCTATCTTAGTGAATGCAAAAACATCAATAAGGCTTGCATAGGCTTATGGGTGAAAGGGCTTTAAATTTTGCCATAAAGTCTTTTTTCCCCCTAGCTTTGAGATATAATTGACCTCTAACATTGTGTAAGTTGAAGGTGTACAGTGTAGTGATTTCATATATGTATATATTGCAAACTGATCACTACAATCAGGTTAGGTAACACATCCAACACTTGCCATAGTAACAAATTATTCTTTTGTGGTGAAACTAAAGATCTACTCTCTTAACAACTTTCAAATATTCAGCACCATATCGCGAACTATAGTCATTCCACTATACATTACATCACCAGAACTTTTTCATCTTATAAGTTTGGACACTCTGACCACCTTCACCCCTTTCCCCAACCCCTCACCCCTGCCCCTCACAATTGTCAATCTGTTCTCTGTTTTCTATGATTGTTTTTCGTTTTTTTAGATTCCACATATAAAATGAGATCATACAGTATTTGTCTTTCTCTGACTTATTTCACTTAGCATAATGCTCTCAGGGCTCGTCCATGTTGTTGCAAATGGCAGGAATTTCTTTTTTTTTTTTTTAATGGATGAGTCATATTTGATTATATATATATAGTCCACATTTCCACAGTATATATATATATATATTCCACATTTTCCTTATCCACATTTTCTTTATCCATTCATCTGTCTTACTTAGCTTGTTTCCAGGTCTTGGCTATTGTGAGTAATGCTGCCGTGAACACAAGAGGGCGGATGTTTTTTTGAGACTATGGTACAAGGTCTTCAACTCCTTTGTGGCAAACTTTTCCACTCTGAGGGTGCACAGTGAGGAAGGGGAAGGACTGTATGTTCCCTGAATTCTCCATTCCATATTTCTGGGCTCCTGCACTGAATACCTCTAATTCCTGTGTCTGGGGTCTTTCTCCCTTGCTTTGCAGGGTTAGATGACGATCTTGCTGGACCCCTGGTCTCAGGGGCCTCTTTCAGCCCCACGAATGATTTTCACAGATGCCTGTTTCCATACTGGGCAGCGCTTCAGCAAACATGCTGTGTTAACACACGGTGTTCCTTCATGTTTCTGTGCCTTAATGAGGGCAATCCCTCTCTCCCCCACTTCCCTATCCATTTACTTAATAAACATATTATACAGCTAGTGTGTGCTAGTTTGCTGGATGTTCTCAGGTGATCCAGTAAATGTCTCTCCCATGAGGGAGCTTTTATTTATTTATTTATTTAATTTATTTATTTTTATTTTTTAAAGATTTTATTTATTTATTTGAGAGAGAGAGAGAGCAATCACAAGTCAGGTGAGGGGAAGAGGGAGAGGGAGAGGCAGGCTCCCCGCTGAGCAGGGAGCCCCATGCGGTGCTCAGTCCCAGGACCCCGGGACCATGACCTGACCTGAAGGCAGATGCTTAACCGACTGAACCGCCCAGGCGCCCCAAGGGAGCTTTTATTATGTGTGATCAGGACAGTAACCAAGTAAATGATGGAATAAATAAGATAATTACCATACTATGGAGGCAACAAGCAGGATGAGAAGATGGAGCAGTGGCTCTCAGTTACGGCTGCACATCTAAATTGCCTGGAGAGCTTGAAACATTTATAGGTGCTTCGGCTCCATCCCCAGATCAATTAAGTCAGAAATTCTGGGAGGGGGGCCCAAGTATCCAAGTACCAGTATTCTTTAAAACCTCCTCAAGTCATTTCTTAAAATGTTATTGAAAACCTTATCAGAATGTATAAACTTGTCGAATCACTATGTTGCACTCCTGAAACTAATGTAACATTGTGTATCAACTATAGTCAAATAAAAAAAACCCACTTTATTTAAAAACTTTATTAAAAAGCTTCACTGCAGTATAATTTACATACCATAAATTCACCACTATAAGTATATGGTTTGATGATTTTTAGTAAACTGCAGTTGTATAGCTATCCCCATAGTTCAGTTTTAGAACATTTCCAACACTCCAAAAGATCCCTCCTGCCCATTTGTGGTAACTGCGCATGCCCGTCCCCAGCCCCAGGCGGCCCCTGATCTACTTTCTATAGACTTGCCTTTTCTAGATGTTTGCTGGGTACTTTTAATGTGCAGCCTGGATTGAGGAAGGCCAACACTGAGTGAGGAGGAGAGGGAGTGGCTAAGCTGGATCTGAAGGATGAGAATCAACCAGCCAGGCGTGCGGAGAAGGGCACTCCTGGCAGAAGGAACAGCAAAGGCAAAGCCTCGGAGGAGGGAGAGACCTTGGCACAGCTCAGGAGCAGAAAGGAGGCCACTGCACATAATGAGCAAGGGTGAGAGCAGAGCAGGAGGCAGGATACGGAACATGCAGGGCTTCGAGGCAGGGCTTCCAGGCAGGGCAAGGAGCTGGGGTTTCCTCTGAGAGCCACGGGAGATCACCGAGGATTTTTTTTTTTTTTTCTTAAAGATTTTATTTATTTGACAGAGAGAGACACAGCGAGAGAGGGAACACAAGCAGCGGGAGTGGGAGAGGGAGAAGCAGGCCCCCCGCGGAGCAGGGAGCCCGATGCGGGGCTCGATCCCAGGACCCTGGGACCATGACCCGAGCCGAAGGCAGACGCTTAACGACTGAGCCACCCAGGCGCCCCTCCGAGGATTTTTATGTAGGAGCAGGACAGGGCGTGATTTTTCTTTAGGCAAGGTTCCTGGCAGCTCTGTAGAGACCAGATCAGAGCGGGGCAAAAGGGAGAAGTAGGGAGGCCATCAAGGGGCTACCTCCATGTGGCCGACTTCTGCTTCTCCTGGAAGATTTGATTAAATGTGGCCCGGCCTTGGGAGGTTTTCTCTGTGTCCCCGCTTTTCTCCCACAGAGCTCCATTCACACTTCCATTAAAAACCAATTACAAGGGATTGTTAATAATCTGTTTACTTGTCTGTCTTCCCGATAGGCTATGAATGCCTTTGGGGGATCTCGTGGGGGAAGAAAATCTCACCAAATCAATAAATTAATGGAAAATATAACAAACAAAAATGAGAAAGAGGGAAGAATTATGTGTTATTTATCCTTCTATTCTTAGTACTTGGCACTGCGCCTGGTGCTGTAACAGGTGTTCAGGAAATAAATGTTTGTTGAATTGAACGATGTATCTCTTCAAGGGCTGTGCCCAGGCCTCGTGTTTGAATCCCCTCAGCAAGTAGCATGATTTAGTGCATGAGATAGGCGATGTATAATTTCATGTTGCATAAATGAATCGAACTTGAGATGTCATTCCATCAGCAGATGGAAGAGAATGTGCAATGATAATGAAAAAGAACATTCTTGCAACAATGTATAGTTCTCAGAGCACTTGCATTCATTCAGGAAACAGTTGATGAGCACCTACCAGGAAGTAGGCGCTGTGTTGGGTGTTGGTGGGCATGGGGCTGTGGTCTTGCTGGAGGAAGTTGAGGGTCAGGATATCATACAGCAGGCTTGAAGTGGATGAATCAAACCTCATTACCCCATTTTACAGATGAGGAAACCAAGGCACATTGAGGTACTTATCTAAGGGATCAGCTGAGACTCCAACCTGAGTCTTCTGCCTGCCAAGTCCCTTTGCTGGATAGTAGAAAGAACTGCCACATCCGGGACACTGGGCATTTCCCTGAGGAAAACAGCAATTATCTCTGGGGTGCAGACCATGTTGGACTCTTCCGAAACATGGCATTTATACCTGGAAGGGACCTTGGGGAGCATTTGGTTCAACAGCTTTATTTCACAGATAAGGAAACTGAGGCTCAGAGAACTGAAACAATCTTCCTTCACATTACACAGGTATTTAGTCAGAAAGCCATAAACTCTCGGAGTGAAAAGTCCTCAGACATTTTATATTGAAGGAATTCAGAACCAGAGACGTAAAATGATTTGCATAAAATCATACAACTAGGAAATGGCAGAGCTCCAAAAAGAACCCAGCTCTTGGTTCCCTGCTCTCACTACTATTTGTGAAAAACCTCAGAGCTTGTATCTGTTGTTCACCAAAAAACATACAAAAAATGTCCATAATACCTTTAATTATAACAGCCCCAAAGTATAAAAAATAAAAGTGTCCATCAATGGTAGAATGGGTAGAGGCACACAATGGAATACTATACAGCAATGAAAAAGAATGAGCTACTGCTTTGCAAAACAAGTTGGTCTAATATTAACAGATACAGTGACCAGCAAAAGAAGTCAGACCAGAAAAAGAGTCTATACCATGTGATTTCACTTTCATGAAGTTCAAGAATAGGCAAAGTAGTGATAGAGGTCCCAACAAGAGTTCCTGCACTGGTGGGCTGTGGTCTGGGAGGCGTCCTGAGGGACATGTCCAGGGTGCTAGAAATGTTCTGTGTCTTGGTCTGAGTGGAGGCAATACAGGTGTAAACATGTATAGTTCCCCAAATTGTCCTCTTAAGATCTGTGCATGTTTCCAAATACCAGTTCTATCTCAGTATACTTGATGAATGAAAAAGAGCAAAGTTCCTCCTTGTCCTCTCCCGCTGCTCACCACAGCTCTGGGAGGTAAGGCCAGGGCTCGGAGCATTAAGGGTTTTGCTCAGGGAATTTGCTGGTCAACCCCACAGCCCAGGGAATGTGCCTGCCCAGCCACAGCTCCACTCAAAGGAGGGTTTCAAGCCTTCAGCCAACAGAGAGAACGTTTTAAGTTTCTGAGAGAATTCATAAATGTGTTAATTACAGTCATCAAGATTTTGTATTGCGGTGAATGCTAATCTAATGGGTTTAGATGAGGCAATTTACTCAACTTGCTTGTTATTTCTCAATTAACTTCTGAAATCTTTCTCTGACTTTTCAACTGATACCAACAGAGCCCCTGGAGTTTGGCTAGAAGGGATTTCTTTTAAGTACTATGTATAGTTTGCTTTGCCAGCAGAGAGTTGTGGGGGCAATTTCACATTTACACCTGCATCTCTGTCTTTTAAATTTTTGGCTTGCCTTGCTTTTGAGGAAGAACCTTTATCAGCACGAACATTAACTGTAGCTGAAAAATGCCTATGTGAACTATGGGCCATCTGCTAGATGGAATTCAACACGGGTACTGAAATCAGACAGTAGCCTGAAGAGTGCCTATGGGAGTTAAGGAAAAAACAAGTAAAACTGTACATATAGTGGGTCTCAACTAAACAAAGTTACACATATTTAAAATATATATATAATAAAACATATATATATAAACTCTATATATATATATACTGAAATGTCAACAGTGATTATATTTAGATAAGAAAACTAGAGTATTTTGCTCTATCTCCTTTTCTGTATTTTTCACATTTTCTTTAATGAGCATGCACTACATTTATAGTTAAAAAATGGTAGCTTTGAGGACAAAACAAATTAATTTTTAAAGTCTTTGAGGTGTACTTTCTAAATGTCCATTTTTCAGAGCTATTGAGTGCCTCATTGTATTCTTTTTTGCTTTGAGGTATTTTTTTTTAATTGAAGTATAGTTAACATACAATGGTATATTAGTTTCAGGTGTAGAGCATAGTGATTTGACAATTCTACACATTAAGCTATGCTCACCATAAGCAGAGTTACCACCTGTCACCATACAACATTATTATAATATTATTGACCCTCTCACCCATGCTGTACTTTTCATCCCCATGACTGATTTATTTTATGACTGGAAGTTTGTACTTCTTAGTCCCCTTCACCTATTTTGCTGACCCCTCTGACCCTGGCTCCTTTGGCAAACACCAGTTTGTTCTCTCAATTTATGATTCTGAGTCTGTTATTTTCTTTTTTAGATTCTACATATAAGTGAAATCATATGGTATTTATCTTTCTCCGACTTGTTTCACTTAGCAGAATACCCTGTAGGCTGCAAATGGCAAGATTTCATTCTTTTTCAAGGCCGAGTAATATTTCAGTGTGTGTGTATATGTGTGTGTGTGTGTCTACATACTTACATATCTTCTTTATTCATTCATCTACTGATGGACACTCAAACTGCTTCCATATCTTAGCTATTGTAAATAATGCTGCAATAAACACAGGGGGCATATATCTTTTCAAATTAGTGTTTTCATTTTCTTTGGGTAAATACCCAGCAGGGGAATTACTGGATCTTATGGTATTTCTATTATTAATTTTTTTTTTAAAGATTTTATTTATTTATTTGAGAGAGAATGAGAGAGAGCACATGAGAGGGGGGAGGGCCAGAGGGAGAAGCAGACCCCTGCTGAGCAGGGAGCCCGATGCGGGACTCGATCCCGGGACTCCAGGATCATGACCTGAGCCGAAGGCAGTCGCTCAACCGACTGAGCCACCCAGGCGCCCCTATTATTAATTTTTTTTGAGGAACCTCCATACTGTTTTCTACAGTGGTTGCACCAATTTACATTCCAACCCACATTCTCCAGGACAGATCACATGTTAGGCCACAAAACAAGTTTCAATAAATTTAAGAAAACTGAAATAGTATCAAGCATCCTTTTGGACCACAACAATATGGAACTAGAAATCAATTACAAGGAAAAAAAACTGGAAAAAACACAAACACATGGAGGCTAATCAATATGCTGCTAAACAACCAATGAGTCAATGAAGGAATCAAAGAGGAAATTAAAAAAAAATACATAGAGACTAATGAAAATGAAAACACAGCAGTCTAAAATCTTTGGTATGCAGAGAAAGCAGTTCTGAGAGGCAAGTTTATAGTAACAACATTATACTTTTAAGCCAGTAAATTGAGGCTTATTAAGCCCTAACTTTGTGTTTGAGGCTTCTCACAGCACCATATGGGATAAAATAAAAATGTAGCAGTGCAAATAAGAGTGACAAAAGCAACAGGGGGAAAAACAGAGGCTAATGGAATAATGAAAACCAAGTTCATTTTGACCTATTTCCTATTAGATAGTTAAAATAAGTTATCTTGATGGGGCACCTGGGTGGCTCAGTTAGATGCCTGACTCTTGTTTTTGGCTCAGGTCATGATCTCCAGGTAATGAGATCAAGCCCCGAGTCAGGTTTCCCACCCAGCGGGGGAGTCTGCTTCTCTCTTTCTCTCTCTCCCTCTCCCTCTGCCCCTCCTCCTGCTCATGTTCTCTCTCTAAAATAAATAAATAAATCTTTTTTTTAATAAGCCAAGTTATGTCCAACACATTTGTTGCTGAAGGTGGGTATGATCCCATTCGTTTATTCCACAAGCATTTCTAACCACTTATTGTGAGCCAGGCACTGTGTTCGGCGGTGGGGTTACAAAGATAAATAAGATTCAGTCCTTACAGTTGTATGTATGCAAATTATACCTAACGAAAAAAGTATAGCCTTTTATCTCAAGAGAGCTCCCCACTGAACAGATGTGAAAAACATTCAGAAAAGTTAAATGACTTGTCCAATAGCCACCCCCCCGCCCCCGAAAGACAGTGCTGGGGCCAGGATTTCTGTCGCTTCCCTGTGACAATATCCTGGTGCTGCAGACCATTGAGTGTGGGTACAGATTCTGCAGGTCTGGCACCGAGGAACTGGTAAAAGCTGAGGGGACCAGGCCGACCTCCCTGGGCCTCAGGGGGTAAGATGTGGATACAGGGAGGTGACAGGAAAGATAGTCCTGCAGCTCAAAAAATCAGGGGATGAGGATCCCACGATCTGATAGTCTTGTAAGGAAAATGGCCCATAAGTAGATAGTGAGGCTAGACTATGGGACAGGCTGTCTTGTCATTCAGATTTTGGCCTCTGATTGCCACCTCTGCAGAAAGGCCCAATTTGAAATGGCCATCCACTCATTTTCCATAGGATCTAATCTTAAATTTATACAGACCATTTATCAGTATTGATTATGTTTCTTGGTTTGTAGCCTCTAAAAAAAAAAAATCATTGCTGATTTCCTTCCATTAGAATGGAAAATAAAAGAGAACAGGGACCATGTGTGTCTTATTCTTAGCTTAATTCTTAGAGCCTGAAGCAGAGCCTGGAAAAGAAAACCTTCACTAAATATTTGTTGAGTGAATTAATTGGTTTTATAGGAGCACCAAGCAGGTTCCTAGCCAGGACAGAGGTACGGGGGTGGATGTCAGGGAAGGCTTCCTGCAGGCGGTGGCAGTTGAGATGGGTCTTGAGGGATGAGCAGGTTCTTTCCAGCGTCGGGGTAGGAGTGAGAGGGCTGAGGGAACAGAGGCTTGCCTAAAGGTGAGGCTCAACATGAGGCAGGGGCCAAGCTCCAGCACGACCTGGAAGCTTCCATTTATTCGGAGGACAAGGGAGATCAATCGGAGGGTTGCAACTAGGACATGACACGATCAGATCTACGTCTTAGGAAGTCTGGCCATATGGAAAGACATTCGGGTGACACGAGCCTTGAGGGGGAGAACCCCTGACCCCCAGGGCCTGGCCTGGCGTTATCAGCCAGGCCTTGGTGTTCTCCCGATGAACAGAAACCCTTTCACAGAACACAGCAGACAAGACCACTCTGCGACACTGCTGGGGCCAGTCAAAAACAAGACCACCCCACAATGGTGTCTGGACACAGACACCAGGCACACTGTCCCAACTGCAAAAATGACCAGACACTCCCCCTTCATGGCTAGTGTGAGTGACTGCAGCTTCTGAACCCATTACAGTTCTTACAGTGCTTTGTGCTTCCAGCTTTATGGGTAAGATTTACCAAAATACCTCATCTTAGAATTATCCCCATTTCCTGGACGACGGTCCCCGGGGCCAAGCCCTGCTTCCTCGAACCCTCCTCCAAAGCACCGAATGCAAATCTCGCTCCTACAAGTCCCTCCTGGCACCTCTTACTGAGATGCCTCATGATACCCCATTCCACGCATGCTCCCTCCCTGGAAGGAGCAATAGATTTGTTCAGCTGCAGACGTGTTCCTGGAGGTCTTGGCTGGAAAGCCCACTGTTACTTTTCTGGGAGTTTTGCAAACCGGTGGTTAAATGCATCACTATTAATAATTAAATTATATAAACTTCCAATTAAATAAGTTTATTATACTGAGACAATAGTAATGCATCCTCGAAACTCATTACTTCTTAATTCTTTTATTATGTTTCACTATTCTCTGTCCTCTGGGGCTATGCGGATCTATTTTATCTGCAGGGTGGAAACAGTAGAAAATCACGCACTACCGTGCTCTCCTCCCAATCCCGTGTTTAGTGGTGTCATGTTGTGAGCTTGACATCTGCCATAGCGAGAGTATTTATACCATGGAAATTGTCAAACACTACAAATCAGAGCTTCTCCTGATCTCCTTCCTCCAGCTGGTTGGTAAACTAGGACACTACCCTGACTCTAATCTACAAGTGCTGAGGCCTTGCACCCAGGCACCAAGAACAGGCAGATCAGTGTGTGAATTCAAGGACTATTTAGGTGATAAGAGAATTGACAGGCAAGGGAATTAATGATCTGAGTTTTTCCTCTGTCCTCTTGTATGTAAAGTACAAAGCCTTGGGTTTCTTTTGTCGTAGGAGGCCTGTCTTTAGTACCAGGATATTCCCAATTCCCCGAACACTGACCTGGGTCCCACCTGCTCCCGGCTGATTTCTGGCCCTTGCCTTGAGAGCCGTCTGGATGAGGCGACCTTGCTTAGCCATTTCCCAAATAGCTCACCATTAGCAGTTAAGAGAACAAGACAAGCTGTGTCATAAATTTACTACGAGGGATGGTTTAGAAGTAAAGATGCATAAAGTGTTTACTTTTTTTTTAATTTTTTAAAAAATTATTTATTTATTTATTTGAGAGAGAGAGAGAGACAGAGAAACAGCATGAGAGGGGAGAGGGTCAGAGGGAGAAGCAGGCTCCCCGGTGAGCAGGGAGCCCGATGTGGGACTTGATCCAGGGACTCCGGGATCATGACCTGAGCCGAAGGCAGTCGCTTAACCAACTGAGCCACCCAGGCGCCCAAGTGTTTACTTTTTTAAATGTTTCAATCGACGTTAAAATTTCACTTAGACTAAATCAGGTAACAGAAAAGCATACAGCGGATAGAAAAAGATGAAAAGGGGAGTCATAAATAATGTTAAAAATCACGGCACTGGATGGGGAACAAGGGCACTCTAGTCTGAAGGAAGGGACTGCCTCCAATGATGGTATCCGGCACCTTAATGGTCCAGGTGACTAATGCTTGTAAAATACTTCAAAAGCATCAAGCACTGCATCCATGCTGGGGTGCTCCTGGGCCATTAGATCACCGTGGGAGGGGGTCTCAGTACAAATGCCACTTCCTACATGGAGCCCTTCTAGATCGAGGTCTTCCAGATCCTTCTAGGTGCCTTTGTCAGAACCCCAGCAGCTCTGTACCCTTAGGGTCAGTGTTGCTGCAACAACATGGCCATTTGCAGGCTTCGCTTGGAGGTCTGCATTCTGATCTCTGCTTCTGCTGCCCTCTGCACAGCACCTGCCCCTCACAGGGTCGTAGCCTCAGAGGACTCTCCATAAAGCTGTGTGCGATCTCATGGCGAGCGGGAAAGCTTTCTCCTCTGAATGGCCTCTCTTCCCACACGATAGTCCTTCTATAAACCAACGCTCACAGCCCACGGAATAGTCTGATTCGTCTACCCACTCTGGGAGTCAGGCGTTGTCTAAAAACTCCTACTTTGTATGTTGGAGAACTGAGGCTCAGGAACGTCAAGCAGCTTGCGGAAGACCCCAAGCCTCGTTCCCACTCAGTCTAGCACCCTTTCCTCATTGTTTCCAAACAGCTGGGTGGCTTCTGCCACGGTTTGATTTCCTCCTGCCTTGCTTCCCCACGACGGTCAAACCAATAACCATCCATACTATGAACATGACTGCCATCGAGGAAACCGATAGCCATCCCCACTACGAACACATCTGAACACATCTGCCATTGTGGAGGGAGCTTTCCCCAGCTCCGAGCGCTTCCGTATTTGTCATCTTAATTAATCTGCACTGTGACTCCACTTCCAGCCTCGCAACCTTGGGCAAGACCTTCACCTTGTGGGGCCTCTGTTAACTTCAATTACCACATTCATCAATGCAACATCCAAGTGAGGCAGGGAAGATTTTATTAGTAGTAAATTATTAATAAGTATGCATTAATAATGCCCTCTGAAACTTTTATAACTGTTCAGAGTTTACAAAGCACTTTCTCAAGCATCTTCTCATCTCTTCTTCTAGTCCCACTGTAAGGCCAGCGGAGAGGCAGACGGTACTGTCCCAATGTGAATGTGAAGAAACTGAGGCCTACAGAGACTCCAGCAGCATTTTTTTTTTTTAAGATTTTATTTATTTATTTGACAGAGACAGAAATAGCGAGAGCAGGAACATAAGCAGCAGGAGTGGGAGAGGGAGAAGCAGGCTTCCCCTCGAGGAGGGAGCCCGATGTGGGACTCGATCCCAGGACCCTGGGATCATGACCTGAGCCAAAGGCAGACGCCTAACGACTGAGCCACCCAGGCCCCCTCCAGCAGCATTTTATAAAGTATATTTCGGGAGCATATGAATCCCTGGGAATACCTGGGGGAAAGGGCTGAGTGGGAAATAACTGCATGCTATGTCCCCTGCTTAGGGAGTTAAAAGTGCACAGCACATTAAAGGCCCTGATAAGTCCCGCAGTAAGGAAACCTGCTGAATTTTGTTTAAACTATGTGTGCGTAAACTTACCTAACCACAAAAGATCCCCTCACTCTCTGAACAGTTATCAGTATTTTGTGAAACTGAGTTCCTGTGGAGCTCCTGTTCTGTAGAACTGACCTTTAGTATTGTCTGGACTAAACAATTTAATCAAGATTGTGTGGCCGTGAGTCCATATGCAGCTGATGTGGTCATTAGCAGAAATGAATTACAGCCCTCTGTTCATAATAAGTTGAACTACCTTTATGGTTCAGTTTCCTGTCTGCTTTGGCAAGTGAAAGTCATTGTTGCCAACGAAATGCTGAGTCCGAGTACTGAGCTAACTTTACATCACTGTGAGGCTGGCCCAGACTTCTCCCATGTCGGGCTGCATTCCTCCTTAAACTTCTAGCCATGAGTACAGGGGTGGGAGATTGGGAAAAGGTGTATTGAGGTTTCTGTGTCCCAGCCTTTCAAGTCTAAAAAGATTGCGTAGTGTAGATATAAATTCTAGGGTCTTGTTGGTTGTTCTTCTTTCTCAGTTGTTCTGAACATTTGAGACAGTAGTCCAGATACCGAACACCAATGATTAGGTAAAGAGACTAAAATAGTTGCTCACAACCAGGAGCAATTCCCCTATCCCCTCCACCACCCCATTCTTTCTGCAGGGGACATTTGGCAGTGTCTGGAGACATTCCTGGCTGTCACCACTAGGAGGTGCATGAGCGGAGAGAGGCCAGGGATGCTGCTGAACATCCTGGTGCACAGGACAGCCCCCCACAACAAGGGATCATCTTGCCCCAAATGTCAATAGCGCTGAGGTAGAGAAAAGCTGGACTACAGGTGTACCCCAAATTTTGAGGCCATGTAGAGCAGTGAAAAGAGCACAGACTGCTTCCCGGAAAGCCGGGGTTCACGTACTGGCTTCCCCAGTGTGAGGGAGACCTCTGGGGGCAGATTGGCAAGTGCTTTGACTCAGTACCTGGTACTGGGCTGCAGGTGAGGTGGTGTGACCCCCTGCTGGGCCGGGCCCCATGGCCATTGGTCCGGGAGACCTTCCATCTGCACTCTCTTCTATCACCTGTGGACTGGGCACCTACTGGAGGATTCTGGGGTCTCACCTGGATACCAGATCAGAGCTTCTGAAACTTAGGTCCTTGAATCCCGCAAGAGGTTCACAGATGCTGGAACTTGGGGAGTGGGGGAGCCATGACCTCTTTACTTTCATGAATCTCTCATTGAAAGACTGAATCACTGAATCTCTCATTTTTTTCATTGCAGTCTAACCGTACCTGTGACTTCTTTTCCAGTAGGAATCAGAGATTTTTCTCATATCACATTGCAGTTGTTAAGCCAATATCTCAAAACGTCATTTTCACTCATTGCTACTTTGTAATTATAGTAGTTATAAGAGTGGCTTCTAGCTCTTGTGTAATAATGCACTGATCAAGAAGCACACATATTACTGTAGTATAATTTGCTCTTTTTATTTTAATATTTTGATAACCATTTCACATTTGGTTTCCTCCGTTATCCTATGTATTTTATTTTATTCATTGACAAGCATTCTGCAAAGAAGCATTCCCAGGCTGCACCAGACTCCTGGAGGGGTTTCTGGGACGGAAGGTTTGGAGCCACGGCTCCCTGAATGAATGACTGTGTGAATCACAGTCCTCCCTCCCAGGTTGGCCCCACGCCATCCCTGGGAGGCCCCACCAACCCACACTGGGGCACAGCGTAAGCAAGGCACAAACCTTGCTTGTGTCAAACCACTGAGATTTGGGAGATGTGTGTCATAGCCCTTAGCCCATCCTGACCCTCACTGAGTAACCCTGCCAAGTTTGTCCAGTGCCTCTAAGCCTGGCTTCCAAGCTTCTTGGGAAGAATCCTAACTGTCCATATGGTGGCTGGGAAGAGTAAAGGGGAAATGTGTGTGGTGTGTGGGACAGATGCAGGGCTTACTGTGAATCGCCGAGTGGGGCTGCTATTCCCTGAGCCAGGGGTTGGCAAACTATGAGCCAACTGTTTCTGTAAACAACGTTTTATTGGAACACAAGCCCACCTGTTTGTTTATGGATCCTCTGCGGCCACCCTCATGGCAGAGCTGAGGACTTGAGGCAGAGACCGAGGGGCCCCTGTAAGCCTAAAATATTTACTATCCAGCTCTTTAAGAACAAGTATGCCCATCTCTGCCCTAGCCCTAAACCTTGCTTTTCTCATTTTGGTGGTGGTGGTGGGAAAAGTTGTAGCCCCTTCGTGTGGATAAAAAACCTGGGGAGATGCTACCCTCTTCAGACCCAACTGTGAGGTTGGGGTTGGGACAGCTGGCGACAGAGAGCATGCCCTGCCACCTAAGGGCACAGACGGGATTCCGAGCCCCAAAAGGCAGCCCCTTTGGCATTTGCTTGAACTGGTTCAATATATGGATGCTTCCCCGGGGTTGTTGCCTTCGATCAGGTGGACAGACAGCCTCATATCTGGAGGATGTGCACAAGGCAGAGTACCAAGGGCAGTTTGTTCTATATGCTTCCAGCAGTATGACACTTTCTACCTATACTGTGAAGATATTATCACACCCAGTTTACAGGTAAAGAAACTGAATCATGATGGGCTACGGGAGTCTGTGTGAAGGAAGCTACCAGGTAACAGACCAGTGCCCTCAATGATCATGCACTTTCTTTAAAATGCCACCATGAGGATGCAGATTTGGGGGGGCTGGTCCCAGGATTTGCCCCAGATGGTGTAATCAGTAGGTGGCAGAGCGGGCGTGTTAACTCGGTTTGGTTTCACAGCCACCACAGCGGACACGGCTCCACGCTGCTTCCTGCATCATTTTTGCTGCCTCTGGTGTCCGTGTCAAAGGACCTCTGTGCACGAGGAAAGCTGTGGCAGGGCCTCTGCCGTAAGCCGGAACGACCTTTCACATGACCCGAAGTCAACTCTTGTTTGTCCTCTGTTGTTGAATGCTGTGTGGTCCCGAGTCTGTCATTTACCTTCTCTGAGCCTCGGTTTATTCAAATGTCATAACAGAATTATTATAATCTTTATCCTTCCTCACTGGGTAATTTAGCACTCAAAGATAAAAAAGGAAAAAAAAATTAGTTGAGTTGATTTTTCTTTTTTTAGTCTCAGCATTGAAAAAAAAAGTATTTTTCTTTGAAAGACTCATAACACTGACAGCTGCCAAAATTAGCATCTGGCTCTTTTCCTTTTATTTAAATATATCTTATCTGATTCTGTTATTTTGGCACATTGTCGGGTGATACAATGCCAGTGTGAGAAGGAAGTTTAAGAGATTTATCCTAAGCCAGCTTTTAGTTGAGCAGTTGGGGAAACAGGGGTCCCAGCAGGGCAAGCAGTTTGCTTTGGGCCCCCCCGCCAGGAAGTGTGAGCTGAGGCATCAAGTCCGGCCCTGGACTTCCAGGGACTGTGTTCTCATTACTTTACTGCATCTTGAAGGAGAGGCCCACGGCAGGTGCTCGATTTCATGACGATGGTTTCTCAAGCACGGAAGTCACAATCGACTGTGTCCCTCTCCTTTGGAGGTAGGTGTGCCTGCACTGTGAAATCCACCAGCTCTGGCTTAAAGATCCGGGCGTGAAGGGTGCTTCTGCCACTGACAGATGGTGAGACCGTGGGCTCATTTCTTACCCTTCCTGCGGAGTCTTTGTCTCCCTGCCTATCAAGCCGGGATGGGGCTAGTACCTACCTCGTAGATGCTGAGAGATGCTGAATAAGATGAGGTGGATAAAGCGCGCCTAATAAAGTCCCTGGCATAGAGTAAGACTCCATAAGTGCTAGCCGTACTACATTGTTCTAGCCGCTAATGTAAGGATCCTACATCAAGTCCTAACTAGCACGGTCCACTCACGGGGCAGGAAAGAGGCTGTCATGTATGGACCCCGAGGTCCATAAGAAAGATGCCTAGAAACAAGGCATTAGTAGCCATGGCTATTTGCCCAGTTTTATGATTGAGAAAAACTGCATGCTAGAAAATCCCTGTGTGTTGAGGTCTCTTACTCGAAACTCACTAAATGTGAGTTTAAATACATATTTATTTCTTGTTCTCATATCAGTGAGTAGGAGTAGTGAGGAAATCACCCATAAACAACATAAATCTTCTGCGTTCCATCTTCTGCGGGAGGGTTTCTTGGCAGCAAACAGTTGGCTCTCAGCATCTGATTTCATCTGTACATGGCCCTCCCCCCTCCCCCCATTGGCTGCCTCCTTCCTGGCCGCAGAGCTGGGGTTCAGCACTTGGTGGCTCCGGGGATCCAGGGCACCGCAAACCCACAAACCTGCACTAAAAGTCTTTAAGCATTAAGCTTTGATGAGGTTGATGCTCAGGAACTAGGCCTTTCAGCCACTGATGGAGGTCACAGTCTCCCTGGTTTACGAAAAACCAAGCTCTCAGTGGAGCCCTGCAGGGGTAGGAGCTGTTTGGGGCTAATCAGCCTAATTAAGAAATTGTTGATGAGCTCATGGAATCGAAATGTAGTCACAATCTGAAGTCACTTAGCAGATTTGCAACCTAAAAATAAAGTAACTTTCTGGCAGTTTCCCAAGGCCTCAAAGTACCGTGTTTGTATTTACCTCTGGGAGGAAGTAGTTCAGGTGAGGTCTTCCTCTTCAGCTGAGCCAGAGCCTGGAGACTGAAGGGGCTCCTGGTGCCTTTTTGTAACTTCTTTTCTTGGATTGAGATGTCTGTCCAGCAGGGTTCCCTACCCGCTCTTCTTGCATCTGGGTCCAAAGCCTGGAGTTCTGCTCAAATCCGACTCCCTACCTGAAGTGTGTGCTTTCTCTCTCTCTCTCCCTCTCTCTCTCTCTCCTTCTCTCTTTCTGTCTTTGATGATTTACTCTATGCTGGGTCATCCTATGTATTTTCTCATTTAATCATTATAAGGATCATATGACATGGTCACTACCACCATTCCTGTCTTATAAATGAGACTCAGAGAGGTTAAATGACTTTCCCCAAGTCCCACAGCTAGTAAGTGGCAGACCCAGAATTTGAACCCCAAATGTTTGACTCCAGGACCTGAACCCCCATGTAAGACTGCATTCAACTGTGAGCACTTAGGATGTTCTCAGACTGCATCCATACCATTTCCCACTTCAATGTGCTCTTGTCTTGTACATGGGTAATGGGTCTCCCCGACTGACACACAGTAGGCATTCAGTAAATATTTGTTGCAGGATTCCATGGGTTATAAACTTCTTGAAAGTAATGATTTTGCTTTATATAGCTGGAGACCCTCCCCACAAGTTCCTTGCATTCTTTTGAGCTCATAGTTTGAAGCCATTACATTTTCCCCGACTATCAGATAGTCCTTTTTACTGGGCAAATTCTTTCTCATATCTAAATGAAATCTCTGACACAGCAATTTAAACTCATTTCCTTCAGTCTGAGCTGAGTTTTAAAATGTCCATCTGCACCTGAAGACTACTGAACACCGAGCCACCATAACAGGAGAGAAAAGCATGGAGTTCAGAGTCTGAGGACCTAAGTTGAATCCCATTCTGAAACCTGTTCACGATGACCTTTGTCAGCTGACTCAAGATTCTTGAGTCTCAATTTTCTCAATTTTTCTTGATCACCCAGACCGCCTCATACAGCTGGTGTGGGGATTAAATTAGATAATATACATTGCATTGATTTGTACATCAGTTATTATTCTTACTGACCACAAGCTGGTGGTGATAATAATTGAGTTGTGGCTTCTTATGCTGAGCAAAATCAGCAGAAATCTTGAGGATGTCTTTCCCAGGTCAAACTACTGAGGAGAGGGGCTATGGATGCTCAATTCTGTCTACAATTCTCCCTTCAAGTTATTTATTGTGCACTTACTGCACAGTAGGCACTGGATGCTAAATGCTGGATATTCTAGATGCCAGATATGCAAAGCCATGCAAGACAGAGTCCATGGTGCCTGTAGTCTGAATGAAATAGAGACAGGTGAATCCCCAAGCACCATGCCATTGGTCAAGTTCAATGAAACAGGTGGAAGGAGGGAGAACCAGTATATCATGAATATCTACTAAACCTTGGAATCATCCTTGACTTTTCCATTTCTCTTACATCCCATGGCCCATCTCCCAGCAAATCATGTCAGCTCTACCCTCAAAATACATCATGAATATGACCATTTCTCATCCAAAACTTCCATTCTTTTTTTTTTTTTAAAGATTTTATTTATTTATTTGAGAGAGAGAGAGAGCATGAGTGGGGGGCGGGGAGAGGGAGGCTGACGCAAGGCTCGATCCCAGGACTCTGGGTTCATGACCTGAGCTGAAGGCAGACACTTAACCAACTGAGCCACTAGGTGCCCCCAAAACCTCCATTCTTGACCATCCTATCTACAATAGCACCTACACTCTCCAGTTATCACTACCTTCTTGCTTAATCTATCTTCAAAGGACTTCATGGCGCTGCACATATAGTTAATTGTTTAGGTGTTAATTGTCTTCCATCCCATAGAATGGAAGCTCCTTGATGGTTTGTTTGGTTCACTGATGTCTTCCTAGTATATAGAACAATGCCTGGCACATGGTAGGTATTCAATAAATATAGACAGATAGAATGTACAAGGTGGTGCACCAGAAACACAGAGAAAGGGCATCTCACAGGACTTGGTCAGGCAGAGAAGAAGGTGCCACTTGATTTGAGATTTGAAGAATTAAAAGGTATTAGCTAGACAGAAAAGGGGGGGAAGTGTATTTCATGGAAGGTCCAAATACTATATGTAAAGACCCAAAGACCATGATTCCTTTGGGGAACTTTAAGTGGTTCTAGAGGGAATGACATCTAGAATTCTTCTACAGTGATCTCAGGAGGAGATTCAACCTTTTTTCCCATCACCTTCTTTTCTCCTGAATAATTCACTGCAGGTTTAATGAACTGACATATTTTTAAAGCCTTTTTTCAAGCTCTGCTCTTTCCAACCTGGGCAATTCTTTATTTTCTTTATTTTTGTTTTCCTTTTTTTGTTTTTGCTTTCCTTAGTCTTTAACAGGCATAAAACATCCAGATGAAGAAAAGAAAACTTTCATTTCTTTCTTTACATGCTGCTTTGCGGGATCCCAAACACCATGAAATGAGTTGGTGAAATGCTAGGACAGTCACATCCAGAGCGCTGGCAGAGGGCCATGTGGGCCAGGCCAGGCCAGATCAGCCAACCCACAGGAAGCCTGTAGAAGGATGTAGTCCAAGCACAGGGCGGCTCCTCCAGCTCCAGCCAGGGGCAACGGCTTCACTGATGTTTTCTGCCCATGGCTGGATGCTGCTTGGGAAATGAACCAGATTCACTTTGGAATACCAGTTACTATGGGGCTGTTTCCAGTTCCGCTCATCCTTTTTACTTGCTCAGCACATATGGTCTTTCTCCTCTGTCCTCTCTCTATAAAGAATAGGATGAAGCCCAAGTGTACTCACGATGGAGGGAGAATGGGGTGGAACTTTTTTCAGATAATTGCATTTTCCAGGCCTCAGAGCCAGAGGCCTCCATGCTCCTAGAGTCGAACCAAATGATGGAAGATAGCTGTTAACACTGCAATGCTCTATCTGTGCTCCTAGTGGTAGAATTATCCAGAATCCTGGCATTTCAGCTTCAAAAATGGCAGTACATCCATATCCATGGATCCAACCTCCCTTTCCAAACTTATCTCTCCCTATGTAAGCAAGATAAACAACAACCACTTATTAAGGCATTAAGATGTGCCTGGCATTAAACAAACTGAGGGTTGCTGGAGTGGGGGGTGGGGTGGGAGGGATGGGCTGACTGGGTGATAGACACTGGGGAGGGTATTTGCTCTGGTAAGCGCTGTGAATTGTGCAAGACTGTTGAATCTCAGATCTGTACCTCTGAAACAAATAATGCAATATATGTTAAGAAAAAAAAAAGAAGAAGAAGAAGGTAGCGGGAGGGGAAAAATGAAGCGGGGGAAATCGAGGGGTAGACGAACCATGAGAGACGATGGACTCTGAAAAACAAACAGGGTTCTAGAGGGGAGGGGGGTGGGAGGATGGGTTAGCCTGGTGGTGGGTATTGAGGAGGGCACATTCTGCATGGAGCACTGGGTGTTATGCACAAACAATGATCATGGAACACTTCATCTAAAACTAATGATGTAATGTATGGGGATTAACATAAGAATAAAAAAAATTAAAAAAAAAAAGATGTGCCTGGCATTGTCACGCACACTGGAGATCATGACCTCCTTTATTCTTCTCCCTAACCCTTCCCTAAGCTAGGGCCACCTCTTCCTCCCCACCCCTGCTGCCATCATGCTCGGTCAGCCCACCCTGCTTGACTGTCCTTCTAAGCACTTTCCATAACTCTACTACATGAGATAATGTATTTACTTTTTTTGAGCATTACTCTCCTAAATGAAAATGAAAATGTCATAACAACAGAGACTTTTTGTTCTGTTTGGATAACTGCTATATCCCCTATGCCTCAAGCACATAACAGGTGCTCAACAAGTATTTGTTGGTGGGTGAATGATTAACCCATGAATTAGGTTTTATTATCCTTTTACTGAGGAAGAAACCAAGCATTTAAGAGGGAAATAAGTGGCCCAAGATAACAGACTCAGGATAAAGATGAGGGTAGAGCTGGGTCCCAGGCCAGCTAATCTCAAAGACATCTCTTTTAGTATATTCCTTCATGCCCTCTACACTCTAATGGGGCCAGGATTAGGGTGATGCAAGTGAGGCACTCATCTCAGTGCAGAATTTAAGGGGGTACCAAAAAATTTAGTAATTAAAATAAATAATATTTTAATGCACTATTTAAAAAAAATTCAAAAATTTTAATGCCCTAAAACCATGATGCACAGAACTCCAAAATTATAAAGAAAGAAAGGATCCGTATTACTGATTCTTCCTTTTGCCTCGGGCTCCAATGTGGTTCAGCCAGCAGTGATAGGTCCTTATCTAAAATATTACCCTGACCCCTGAGGTGCTCCAGTCAGTTATGCGGTGAACCTCTTGTTCCTCTTGTACCACGGTGTGACATCTCCCATGCTCAGGGGCGTGGATGGCACACGCTCTGCCTTCCTCACTTCGCTAACCAGTGGCCGTGTCCCAGGATGGCATTGGCATTGATCCCCCACTCCAAGCTCCGTTCATCAGAACCACAGTCTGTACTGCCCTGTGGTCCAATTACTGGACTGTTTTGTTGCATTTTCCGTATTGTTTGGTGAACGAGTGGAAAACAGAAAAATGAAAGAGCTGAATCTAGTGAGAGGAAGCATAAATCTTATAATCTAATCTAATTGGAATAAAAATGGAAATCATTAGGCATGCCAAAAGCAATGCTTCCTGAGCTTTAATCAGAAGCTGGCTGCAGTGCCTGTTGACTGGGTGTCCACATGTGGAAGGAAAGAACAGGATGCGAGAGTATGTACAGAAATGAGATATTATCAAAGATTGAGTCAAAAGGTGAGGTTTAGTGAGGTTGTGATGCTTTTTTTCCCCAGATATCATTCTACAGTTGACCCTTGAACAATGGGGCGGGGGGCGGTTAGAGGCACAGTCAAAAATCCACATAAACTTTTGACTCTCCCCAAACCTAAAGACTGCAGCCTACTGCTGACCAGAAGCATTGCCAATAACATAAACAGTCACCGTGCATTTTGTGTGTTATGTATCATGTTCTTACAGTAAATTAAGCTAGAGAAAAGAAAATGCTATCAGGAAAATCATAAAAAAAACATTTACAGTATTACTGTATATTTTGAAAAAAATCCATGTAAGTGGACCCATGCAAGTTCAAATCTGTGTTGTTCGAGGGTCTGCTGTAATTGTTAATCCAGAATGTACTCTGTGTCAGGCACTTTACATGTATTAGTTCATGTAACCCTCCTAACAACCCTAGGAGATAAGTGCTAATATTATCTGTTTATCTATTACAGATGAGGAAACTGAGGCACAGAGAGACTAAGTAATCTGCCCAAGGCTACACAGCCAGCGACTGTCAGAGCCAGAATTGAACCCAAGCAGTCTGGCTCCAGACTTTTATTTCTTCATCTCGCAAAGTTCTTTATTATTCTTTTATTCAACACATGTGTGACTCTCTTAATTGACTGTGTGGATTGCATCTTTACATTGTGTGAAATGAAGCAATGAAGAAGGAACAGAAGAATGGGATCTACCCAGGAGAAATGGCCTCAGCTCCTCAAATCCAGAGATTTCCGTGGATTTTCCATGACTTCTCTACATAGTGGATGGAAACCATGAAGTGCTATACAATTATAAAAGAAGTAAAGGGTACCAACTACTGAAAAGCATAGCAGTCCGAGACTAATAATAACATCATTTCATGGAGATGACCCTTCCAGGACACTGTCAGGAAAGTATGTCACTGACATAGTAGAATTAGCACTAGGTTTTTCCAGAAAATTCCACCTTCAAGTCCCAACCGGGCCTTTGAAGCTCAGATGTGGGGAAGGCAGCTTCATCGTGCATAAAAAATGGATAATTACTCCTGCTCTGTGTTCCTCATGGAGTTGTTGTGACAGCAAATGAAAGAAGATACAAAAGGACCCCATACACTCTAAAGCAATGAGGAGTCTAGGCAGTGATCATATTTTCCCTGGATGGATTGAATCGCTCTCAGTCCGTGTTCCACATGTCCTTCAAAGCCATGTGTGTGTGGGGGACACTGTGCTTTAATGCTAGGTCTTGCCTCCACCCTTTCCATCTGTCTCTGCTCTAGAAGACTGGCCCTATGCTTATCACTGGCTCCCTTGCTCTCTGGCTTCCATTTGGGTTTGGCCAATGAGGGACCCTGGAAGAGATTGGAGCAAGGAAAGGAGGAAAAGGCCAGGTTATTTATTCCATTCGCCTGCCTATCCTCTTAAGGCAGCCCTGTCTACCTGGCCATCTCCTTCATTGATCTCTTTAGGTCTTAGGGCAGTGACAGCCAGTGCTGGGCACTGCACTCTCCCTGTGGTTTCTCTACCCTCTCCCCAAACCTATACACACAGTCCCTCTACCAAACCCTCCTCCACTTATCCTGATTTGTGTTATTGTTTCCTACTGAGACCCTCATTGATTCACCCACTCAAGGTCCTACACTTTCTTCATGAGGCTCTCCAATCCAGCACTTTGCTCTGAACTCAAAGATCTCATTTTTGGTTTAAACCAATTTTTGGCAAAGTGAGTAGCATGGAATATTCAATCTAATGGGTATTAGTAAATGACATTTAAAAAAATTTCATGTTCTTTTTCTTTTTTTATTTAAATTCAATTAGCCAACGTATAGTACATTATTAGCTTTTGATATAATGTTCAATGGTTCATTAGTTGTGTATAACACCCAGTGCTCAACACATCACGTGCCCTCCTTAATACTCATCACCCACTTACCCCATCCTCCCATCCACCTCCCCTTCTGCAACCCTCAGAGTTTGTTTCCTGGAGTCAAGAGTCTCATATGGTTTGTCTCCCTCTCTGATTTCTTCCCATTCAGTTTTTCCTCCCTCCCCTGTGGTCCTCTGAGCTATTCCTTATATTCCACATAGGAGTGAAACCATATGATAATTGTCTTTCTCTGCTTGACTTATTTTTCACTTAGCATAATCCTCTCCAGTTCCATCCATGTCAATGTAAATGGTAGATATTCATGTTCTGATATCCTTGGGAGACACAGGTTGAGCAGACCCCATAACCATCACCCCTCCTTTTTTGTCTGTGAGACTTTTTAGAGCATTTAATTTGTTATTACACATATTATATTCCAGTAGGAGAGAAGACACACACACACACGCACACATGCCCAGTGTAATTGTAAGAAGCCACTGACTGTAAAACGTATTACTATTTCAGAGATACTACAATGTGAAAAAGAAAAAGATGCTGGTCTATGGAATACAATAGTAGGCACATCTTCCAGATTTTCTTGTTTGAGGAAACAATTTTGGTAGAAAATCTCACCAGAACAGAGCGCTAAAGGATATTATTTTGGCAAAGCCAACAACATATATAGCACCTGAGCATTTCTTTTATTGCATCATTGTTTAGCTATAAATTGATTACCGATCTCCTGCTGTCAAGTAATCACTATTAATTCCATGTCTACAGATAGAGATAACATCTTCTGGGCTCCACAGATACTCAGTGGCTCCAGGGTTCTGGGCAGAGGCTGGCTAGCTGTTTGCCATGTTCTACTTCCTCCCATGCACATGGCTCACTGCCCTTCTCAACCTTCCTCCCAGTGAGCTGTGACCATGTGAGTTCTGGCTCACAGACAGCAGTTAGGAATGACGTGTGCCACTGTCAAGCTTGCCCCATACGATTCTCCCCTTCACACTTTCTCTTCCCATTTGCTGGTCGGACAGCAACACCTGGGGTGAAGCTGGAGCCATGAGTTAAGGATGGCAGACATCACAAGGCTACATCTCTGGACACATGAGCGCCCCGCCCCCAACCATCTTCCCATCATTGCTGTTGGGACTCTGAGTGAGCAACAAATAAATTTCTGCTGTACACTACACCTGTGGGCTTCACCTGTTACCGTGGCTGGTACTGTACTAGCTAACACAGCCTCCCCGTGAGCGTGGAGTGGCTGGGGCTAGGAATGTGGCCTGTGGCTGTAGACTGCACGTGGCCTTGGCCTCTAAACTCAGAACATCCCTCTTCCTCCAGCCTTCTCTTTGACATCTTCCCTAGGCCCCAGCTGCTGGTTGCCCCCTTCCCATTCTTCCTACTCTTTTGGGCAGAGCTTTACCAAAGTGCTTATTAAGTTGCATTTCATCTCTCTATGTGCATGTTTATCTCCCTCATTTCATTACAAATTCCATTAGGTCGAGAACCTTGATGTATCTATGTCCCCGTTCTAAGCACCCTACATAGGGTGCATAGTTAAAAAATATTTTATTGAATGAATGAGTTACTAGGACTTTGGATGGTCCAATAAGGCATCTTGGGACCTTCCCCATATATTTAGAGTACCTCCAAGTAAATCCCACCATTCAAACAAACATGTAATAAAACTAACCTAAGATTCTCCAAGAGGAATCAGAGTTTGGAGAAAAGCATTCATTCAAAGCAAAAGTATCTTTCATCCACAAACTTTTCAAAGGGCTGTTCCATTGTTAAATACCTTTTGTTGAAACAAAATAAATCTTCCAAAGGTGTACTGTTGGTCATGATTTAAAACTTGGGTTCTGCAAACCATCCAGTTGCATGATACTGAGGGGACTAATCCTTTTTGTCTCCTTTTTTTCATTTATAGTGTGGGAATTATAATAAATAGTGCAAAGTTTTTATGGAGAGTGAACGCATACGAAGTGTGTCAAAGAGTGCATGGCACACCATAAGGACTACCTAAATGTTAGCTGTTTTTTTATTACTTCATAGGTAAGCAGTTTTATTTCCTGATTTCATTAAGATGTCTGGTTCTCACCTGCGTTAGCAAACTGTGGCCTCTAAGTCAGGCCCAGGCCCCAGCCCGTGTCTGCATGGCCTTGCAAGCTCAGAATGGTTGTTGTATTTTTGTTTTGTATTTTTGTTGTATTTTTGTAAAACAAAAACAAAGAAAAATAAAACAGAAAATGTGATGGGTCGTATGTGTCTGGCAAAGCTGAAAATACTTATTTTTCACTCCTCTTCTGATCTCTGCTTTAGAGTAACCGCTCCTTACTTGTGGGAATGACAGGGTTAGCGCTTCTTCTTGAGAGTGAGCATGGTAGAGTGGAGAGTAGATTGAGTACTGGCCTCAAACCCTCGGCCCTTTCTACGTACATTTGCTTGGACAAATTATGTAAGTCTTCTGAGCCAGTTTCCTCACTGTAATATGCAAAATTTAATTTTGTCCCTGTAAACAGGGGTAGGTGGGTGGTCATGCCTACTCCAAGGGCTGTTTTAAGAATTTACCATGAGAATGTATGTCTAGATGCCCCGCCCAGTGCCTCCCCCAGACTAGGGCCTCCGTGACTGTTTTCTTTCCCCTTCACATCAGTGCTTGTTCTACTGGACCTGGAATCCCACGATTCTTTTTAATGAGCAAAACTGTGGATTCAGAGCATGGTACGAGCGTTGTGCACAGAGCCATTGGGAAGCCTATGGGAGACTGTAGAACCCCCGCTCGAGAGTCCTGATGTTATAGGACCAAGGAGGGCAATGGAGTCCTGATCACACAGCCCCACGAGCCCCCTTTCAAGAACTGATCTCCGGCTTTTCTTGGCTCTTCCTGATTCTCCTGGAACGCGGAGTCCTGCTTGAGGGTTGAAGTGATTTTGCAGGAATGAAGGTTGTAGGCAGGAGAGATTCATGTTATTCAAAGACTGCGCCCCACGGATGCGTTCTGCATCTTCTGAACAGCACATAGCAGCCTCCCTGTGGCTGCCTCCTTTAATTTTTAAAGCATTTGAAATCTTCACCAAGTTGGGCAACTTGTAAACATTCGTAATAGACAGGGAGTGTTGGAGCCTCACTTTCTGCACCCATGAAACTCAAGCACCGCGGGTGCAGAGCTGAGGGTCAGGGGCTGGGCGGCAGACAGCAGCGAGGTACTGAGGGGGTTGGTGGGGGTTCGGAGGACCATTCCTGTGACATCTTGCAAAGACAACTCCACGCAAATAAAGGCGGCAGCAAGGAACGACATTTAAAGGCTTTGTGCTAATACTTAGGAAAAGGGGGCGCACGGAGATACACGTGATTGCAAACCACTGCAATATCAGAAGAACCACAACGGGAAAGGGGAGGAGAAGGGGAACTAGCGTCTGGTAGGTGCCTACTGTGTGCCAGGCATTGCATGAAATGCCTTCATGAGCAGGTTGGCGATTCAGTTCTCACAGTGGCCCAGAGAGGCAGTTATAGTCATCGCTCCAAACTGACAAAACCAGAAGCTCTGGTTTAGAGAGGCAAGTGCCTACTTAAGGCCTCACTCGGATAGAACCAGAGTCCAGGCTATGTCGATTTCCAAGCCATTGTTTGTTCCTAGAACAGAAGGTGGAGTGACATTCTGTTATGAGGTTCCTGAATGACCCTGACCCACAGGGTCCGTGTAGACATAAACAAGTCAAGAGAATACACACACGGGGCTGAGGGCAAGGCATGATCTGGGGTCTCAGACAGTCCCTTAACTTCAGAATGAGATAAATTCATGCACAGTAGAATGGGGATGCCTCTGTCTGCCTTCTTTCTCTCTCTCTCTCTTTAAGATGCACCTGATTTAGAAAGAGTATTGTGCTTTTTAAGAATTCATTTCTGAGAGGTATTCCAGCTTTATAATTCTATGCTTCTATGCTTTGTAGCTCCTGTTATCCTTATTCATGAAAGGTTTATGACCAGCTGGTGCCAATGAGCTGCAACTCTTGAAAACTTCAGGAATTCACCTCATGAAAAGGCTTTTGTGTAGTCCTGGGCTTGCAAGGTGGGGTCCCAGGTATTCCAGGCATTCCAGGCATAGAAAGCTAACATTGCTTCAGCAAGGAGGTCAGCATGCAACCTCTCTGCTGACTCCACATCAGTGGAGAGGAGAAAGCCAGGAAATAGAATGCTAGACATTGGCCTAAGGGATGATGGCATGTGCCTGTCTCCCTCTAGTGGGTATTTGTGACGTGGGGCTGCCCCATAGCCCCTCCCTATATTTTGGTTTCTCTCTTATTACATGTCCTTCCTTCCCAAGAATAGAGACCAGAAAACCCATTTCCCCAGACTCCCTTGCAGCTAGAGTGGAGGTCTGAGCCTGGGTTTCTACCAGTTGGCTGCACCCGTGTAAGACTTGGTTTCCGAAGTGAGCAGCTGAGGAGGTGGTCAGGTGTGGGGCACTTAAAACGCCAGTGGTCACTGCAATGGGGACTTCTACTTCTTCAGAGCTTCTAGCATCCAGCACTGAGGCTCAGGGGCAATGGCTGGGACAGTGATATCTTCCCTAAAACAGTTCCCATGGCATGGATGGACAATGTCATTATCTATACAGTTCCAAAGCCTGGCTCTTTGGTCCTTCTGCGGAGTCTGCAAGTCACCTAATGTCCTTGTAAAATTATTGTTTTTTATTTAAACCAGCCACAGCAAATGTTATTATTTGCATCTCAGAACCTTGACCAGTGCTGTCAAGTGACAAGAAGCAGGTGGATCCTGGGTCAGTGCAGAGGCTCAAAGTATCCTTAAGGATTCAGCCTCTATCCTTTCAAGTTTTGTGTGTTTACTTTTTATCTTTTTTAAGATTTTATTTATTTATTTAGGGAGTGCCAGAGGGGGAGGGGCAGAAGGAGAGGGGGAGAGAGAGAATCTCAAGCAGACTCCCCACTGAGCATGGAGCCCAATGCGGGCCTCAATCCCAGGACCCTGAGATCATGACCTGAGCCAAAACCAAGAGTCGGATGTTTAACTGACTGAGAACCAGATGCCTCACAGGAGAGAAGTTTTGAACAACAGAAAGAAGAATATGAAGGATGAGCTAAGCAACAGAGGAATGAGTGACATTGGTGACAAGTGAGTTTCCAGGCACTAGAGGTAATCAAATAGCACTGGTCTCCTGTAGAGATGAATCACGCATTGGATTGAGGCAGGGAAGTAAGGCTGGATGAGGATGAAGACCTTTTCAGTTCTGAGATTAAAGATTTAGGGAGAGATAGGGGGAGAGCAACATCAGCCTCATGGGAGGTTCTGGGGTGAATGGAATCTACTTGTCTAGCAGGGAGGGTTGCTGATTTAGACCATCTGGAGTCAAACACAGGTTTGATTCCTCTGCCCTCTCCGCAGTGCTTCTGTTGGGAGATGCCCATAAAGTCCTTTGCGTATCCAGGTTTCTCCCTTGGGCATTAGCAGGAGTGGCTTCTTCTAAAGGAAAGCTAGCTGACCATTCTCACTGGTGGATCTCAGTAACACTGCCGCCCTAGAGGCCAAGAGAAACCAGTGCATCCTGTCTTCCTCCTCTCAGCCTTCATGCAGAGTAAGAGCTTATTTTTCAACAGCCTTTGACGCGTTTTTAAGCATTTACCCTCAGGATTATTTCTCTTTCTCTCTCTCTTTTGTTCTCCCAACTTCTAGCCAGCTGATTAAAATTCTAGTTAAACTGAAATACTCTTTCAGATTGGGCTATTCAGAATTAAGCAAAAAGCACCGAATTTGCTAAAAGTCTAGCACTTTTGATTAATCTTTAATTAATATTTCACTTTAATTTTCAATTTTAATTTCAGATTTGTAAAATCTGCATTGATAGACAGTGGTTCTGAAATATATATGTTTTAGTAGACAACTGTTTTCTGAAAGATCTGACAAAAATCAGCTGGGAGAAAGTTATGGTAACATAGGGCAAAATAATATTGTACTGTGTTGACGTTAATTTATCTTTGTTATTTGCCCTAATGATTTTATGATTTTATTGGTATGCTACATTGCCAAAAGTGTGGCTTATAATTTAATTTCCACTGCTGAGTCCAGAGAAGCCACTGGAGGCACCATAATGATGAAAGAAGAACCATGGTAGTAAGACCACGGAAAAGGCTACAAAGATGATTTATGTAACTTTCTTTTCCCATTTGCAGTTCATTAAGTCACTGTCTTCTCGCAGTGACCAAGTGAAAATTAAAGTACTTCAGAAAAGAGCTTGGGGTTCAGCATCATTAAAGGAAGAGAAATGGGTGCCTGATGAACTTGACTGCAGAAATCTATAGAGCACAACTTAATCAGCCTCTACATTGATCTTGGATGCTTAGAGGCAGGTTTAAGACTGAACAAATCTTTTTAATGCATATTCTCTCCCTTTGAAAAGCAGCATATGATGCATGAGAATGATTTAGAGATTATTCCGGACTTCAGTTTCATAAAGTGAAATTACACGTAGCACTTTCCAGATGTTCATGGAGAAATAGGAAGAGAATGTATACTTTTCATGGAGCTGCCTCCTTCCTGGGATTCTCTGTCCATGCTCCTAAAAGTCATCGTCCAGACAATGGCAATTGCTAAGAAGAAAGGGAAATTGCTTGCTGTCCAAATGATCATAATAACTTTGGGCCACCAGTGTTTTACTTGCTTTTTAATGGAGGTTCAGAGAGACCAGCACAATCTGTGCATCTGGGCTGGCAAGGGCTGTGAGAAGGATCCTTTTCCCAGTAGTACATCATCTCTCATCGTCATAGGGAGGGGGAGCTGCTCATGAGGCAGGTAGCAGAGGCACTAAGGCTTTGGTGTTGGACAAGCTTGGCCTTAAGTCCTTGCTTCTTCACTTACTGTGAATCCTTGAGCAAGTTACTTAAATTAGTTGAGCTCCAGATTCCTTACCTGCTGAAAGGGCTGATGAAACTTATCTAATATGGTTATAGAGGGAATTAAAGATGGGAACTGGAGAGAATGCCAACCATCCCATGTCATGCAAAAACAGGCTTTACTGGGAAATTTACCAGCAAAGGGTCAGCAAGACTGGTCACCCATTCTCTCCTTTGCCACAGAGAGGTGTCTAGGGGCCACGTTGGCGAGGCACAGTGTGAGGCTGTGCTCCACCACCTTGCTCCTCTACCCTTTTATAGGCAGAGTGTGTGAGAGTCCTCAAAAGAGTGGCAAGAGGGGCGGAGCAAGATGGCGGAGGAGTAGGAGACCTGGATTTCGTCTCCTCTCAGGAATTCAGCTGGATAGGGATCAAACCATTCTGAACACCTACAAACTCAACAGGAGATCGAAGAAAAGAAGAGCAACAACTCTCTCATCAGAAAAGCGACCACTTTCTGGAAGGTAGGACGTGCGGAGAAGTGAATCCGAGGCGATATTCGGGAGGATAGACGGCGGGGGAGGGGCCTCCATCGGCCGCTTCTGGCAAGTGATAGAGCCGCGGAGCACAAAATCGGAACTTTTAAGTCTGCTCCGCCGAGGGATGTCACTCTGGTGGCTAAGCGGGGGGTGGAACCCTCCGGGACAGTGTGGTCTCAGGACCCACGGGTCACAGAAAGACCGGGGGTGCCTGAGTGCGGCAGAGCTCCCAGGTATCGGAGCAGGGAAGCCGGCTGCAGAGGCGGAGCCCAGGCGCGGGCTCTCAGCTCGGGGTTGCCATAAACCGTGATCCGCGGCACAGTCGGGCCACTGCTCCTCCAGCAGGGACCCAACAAGCGGCAGATCCGGGGAGACTCACCTTCCTCCCCCGGGAGGAGCCGCAGGGATATGCTGGGTTTGGAGACTCCACCCGGGGTCGGGTGCCAGAGATAGAAACGCGCGGTCACAGGCCAGGTGAGCACGGAGTGCGGCCGGAGACCCGGGAGATGGGAGTGACTGACGGCTTTTCTCTGGGGGCTCACTGAGGAGCGGGGCCCCGAGTTCTCGGCTCCTCCACGGCAGAGATTGGGAGGCCGCCATTTTCACTCTCCGCCTCCAAAGCTGTACGGAAAGCTCGCAGGGAACAAAAGCTTGGGAGAGCAAACCGGGGCAGATTACTTAGCCGGGAGGGGGCAAGGGCGGGGCAATTCCACCTCCGGCAAAGACATTTGGAAACCACGGCAACAGGCCCCTCCCCAGAAGATCAGCGAGAACAGCCAGCCAAGACCAAGTTTACCCATCAATGAGAACGGCAGAACTCCAGCGCTAGGGGACTACTGCACATAGAATTCATGGCTTTTTTACCATGATTCTGTAGTCTTTCAAAGTTAATTTTTTTAACTGTCTTTTTTTCTTTTTTTTTTCTTTTTGAATTTTTCTTTTTCCCTTTTTCAACCAACATCTTATCAATCCCTTTTTTTAAAAAAAAAAAAATTTTTATTTTTCATTTTTAGAGTCATATCCTATCCCTTCATAGTAGTTACCCGTATTTTTGGCTTATATATATAAGTTGTTCTCACTTTAAAATTTTGAGATAGTTTCTTCTAACAGATCAAAATATACCCTAAATCTCTAGTATATGGTGTTTTCTATTCCCCTGCCTGATCACATCCTCTCCCTTTTTTTTTCTTTTTTTAATACCTCTTCTTTCTTTTTTCAAACAACTTCTTATCAATTCCTTGTATAAAATTTTTTATAATTTCCATCTTTACAGTCATATTCCATCCCTTCATCATATCAACCCTTATTTTTGTACATATATAAGTTTTTCTTTCTTTAAAATTTTGGGAGGCACTTTCTTCTAAAAGACCAAAATACACCCCAAATCTAGTGTGTGGCACTGATCTATATACCAGCCTGATCATATTTGATCACATTCTGGTTTTTTTTTTGTTGTTGTTTTGTTTTGTTTGTTTTTGTTTTTATCTTTATCTTTTTCTTTTTTTTCTTTTTCTTTTTTCTCTCTTTCCCTTTCTTTTCCCACTGTTTCAGTTTTTTTCTGATTTGTTTAGAGTATATTTTCTGGGGACGTTGTTACTCTGCTAGCATTTTGTTCTCTCATTAATCTATTCTCCTCTGCACAAAATGACAAGACGGAAAAAATCACCTCAACAAAAAGAACAAGAGGTAGTACCGACTGCCAGGGACCTACTCAATACGGACATTAGTATGATGTCGGATCTAGAGTTCAGAATCATCACTTTAAAGATACTAGCTGGGCTTGAAAAAAATACGGAAGTTATTAGAGAAACCCTTTCTGGAGAAGTCAAAGAACTAAAATCCAACCAAGTAGAAATCAAAAAGGCTATTAATGAGGTGCAATCAAAAATGGGGGCGCTAACTGCTAGAATAAATGAGGCAGAAGAGAGAATCAGTAATATAGAAGATGAAATGATGGAAAATAAAGAAGCTGAGAAAAAGAGAGATAAACAACTACTGGATCACGAGGGCAGAATTCGAGAGATAAGCGATACCATAAGACGAAACAACATTAGAATGATTGGGATCCCAGAAGAAGAAGAAAGAGAGAGAGGGGCAGAAGGTATAATGGAGCAAATTATAGCAGAGAACTTCCCTAATTTGGGGAAGGAAACAGGCATCAAAATCCAGGAAGCACAGAGAACCCCTCTCAAAATCAATAAAAATAGGTCAACACCCCAACATCTAATAGTAAAACTTACGAGTCTCATAGACAAAGAGAAAATCCTGAAAGCAGCTCGGGAGAAGAGATATGTAACCTACAAAGGTAGAAACATTAGATTGGCAACAGACCTATCCACAGAGACCTGGCAGGCCAGAAAGGACTGGCAGGATATATTCAGAGCACTAAATGAGAAAAATATGCAGCCAAGAATACTCTATCCAGCTAGGCTGTCATTGAAAATTGAAGGAGAGATAAAAAGCTTCCAGGACAAACAAAAACTAAAGGAATTTGCAAACACAAAACCAGCCCTACAGGAAATCTTGAAAGGGGTCCTCTAAGCAAAGAGAGAGCCTAAAAGCAACATAGACCAGAAAGGAACACAGACAATAAACGGTAACAGTCACCTTACAGGCAATACAATGGCACTAAATTCCTATCTTTCAATAGTTACCCTGAATGTAAATGGGCTCAATGCCCCAATCAGAAGACACAGGCTATCAGACTGGATTAAAAAACAAGACCCATCGATATGCTGTCTGCAAGAGACTCATTTT
>NC_058417.1:33548068-33577303 GCF_002201575.2 Neomonachus schauinslandi | reverse complement strand
GAATGGGTCAACCAGGAAATTAAAGAAGAATTAAAAAAATACATGGAAACCAATGAAAATGAAAACACAACTATTCAAAATCTTTGGGATGCAGCAAAGGCAGTCCTAAGAGGAAAGTATATAGCAATACAAGCCTTTGTCAAGAAGCAAGAAAGGTCTCAAGTACACAACCTAACCCTACACCTAAAGGAGCTGGAGAAAGAACAGCAAATAAAGCCTAAACCCAGCAGGAGAAGAGAAATCATAAAGATCAGAGCAGAAATCAATGAAATAGAAACTAAAAGAACAGTAGAACAGATCAACGAAACTAGGAGCTGGTTCTTTGAAAGAATTAACAAGATTGATAAACCCCTGGCCAGACTTATCAAAAAGAGAGGAGAAATGACCCAAATCAACAAAATCATGAATGAAAGAGGAGAGATCACAACCAACACCAAAGAAACACAAACAATTATAAGAACATATTATGAGCAACTCTATGCCAGCAAATTAAATAACCTGGAAGAAATGGATGCATTCCTAGAGATGTACCAACTACCAAAACTGAACCAGGATGAAATAGAAAACCTGAACAGACCTATAACCACTAAGGAAATTGAAGCAGTCATCAAAAATCTCCCAACAAACAAAAGCCCAGGGCCAGATGGCTTCCCAGGGGAATTCTACCAAACATTTCAAGAAGAATTAATACCTATTCTTCTGAAACTGTTCCAAAAAATAGAAATGGAAGGAAAACTTCCAAACTCATTTTATGAGGCCAGCATTACCTTGATCCCAAAACCAGACAAAGACCCCATCCAAAAGGAGAACTACAGACCAATATCCCTGATGAACATGGATGCAAAAATTCTCACCAAAATACTAGCCAATAGGATCCAACAGTACATTCAAAGGATTATTCACCACGACCAAGTGGGATTTATCCCTGGGCTGCAAGGTTGGTTCAACATCCGCAAATCAATCAATGTGATACAATACATTAACAAAAGAAAGAACAAGAATCATATGATCCTCTCAATAGATGCAGAAAAAGCATTTGACAAAGTACAGCATCCTTTCTTGATCAAAACTCTTCAGAGTATAGGGATAGAGGGTACATACCTCAATATCATAAAAGCCATCTATGAAAAACCTACAGCGAATATCATTCTCAATGGGGAAAAACTGAGAGCTTTCCCCCTAAGGTCAGGAACGTGGCAGGGATGTCCACTATCACCACTGCTATTCAACATAGTATTGGAAGTCCTAGCCACAGCAATCAGACAACAAAAAGAAATCAAAGGCATCCAAACTGGCAAGGAAGAAGTCAAACTCTCACTCTTTGCAGATGATATGATACTTTATGTGGAAAACCCCAAAGACTCCACCCCAAAACTGCTAGAACTCATACAGGAATTCAGTCAAGTGGCAGGATATAAAATCAATGCACAGAAGTCAGTGGCATTCCTATACACCAACAACAAGACAGAAGAAAGAGAAATTAAGGAGTCGATCCCATTTACAATTGCACCCAAAACCATAAGTTACCTAGGAATAAATCTAACCAAAGAGACAAAGGATCTGTACTCAGAAAACTATAAAATACTCATGAAAGAAATTGAGGAAGACACAAAGAAATGGAAAAACGTTCCATGCTCATGGATTGGAAGAACAAATATTGTGAAGATGTCAATGCTACCTAGAGCAATCTACACATTCAATGCAATCCCCATCAAAATACCATCCACTTTTTTCAAAGAAATGGAACAAATAATCCTCAAATTTGTATGGAACCAGAAAAGACCCCGCATAGCCAGAGGAATGTTGAAAAAGAAAAGCAAAGCCGGCGGCATCACAATTCCGGACTTCCAGCTCTATTACAAAGCTATCATCATCAAGACAGCATGGTACTGGCACAACAACAGACACATAGATCAATGGAACAGAATAGAGAGCCCAGAAATGGACCCTCAACTCTATGGTCAACTCATCTTTGACAAAGCAGGAAAGAATGTCCAATGGAACAAAGACAGTCTCTTCAACAAATGGTGTTGGGAAAATTGGATAGCCACATGCAGAAGAATGAAACTGGACCATTTCCTTACACCACACACAAAAATAGACTCCATTTGTTCAAAGACCTCAATGTGAGACAGGAGTCCATCAAAATCCTAAAGGAGAACACAGGCAGTAACCTCTTTGACCTCAGCCGAAGCAACTTCTTCCTAGAAACATCGCCAAAGGCAAGGGAAGCAAGGGCGAAAATGAACTATTGGGACTTCATCAAGATAAAAAGCTTTTGCAAAGCAAAGGAAACAGTCAACAAAACCAAAAGACAACCGACAGAATGGGAGAAGATATTTGCAAATGACATATCAGATAAAGGGCTAGTATCCAAAATCTATAAAGAACTCATCAAACTCAACACCCAAAGAACAAAGAATCCAATCAAGAAATGGGCAGAAGACATGAACAGACATTTTTCCAAAGAAGACATCCAAATGGCCAACAGACACATGAAAAAGTGCTCAATATCGCTCGGCATCAGGGAAATCCAAATCAAAACCTCAATGAGATACCACCTCACACCAGTCAGAATGGCTAAAATTAACAAGTCAGAAAACGACAGATGTTGGCGGGGATGCGGAGAAAGGGGAACCCTCCTCCACTGTTGGTGGGAATGCAAGCTGGTGCAGCCACTCTGGAAAACTGTATGGAGGTTCCTCAAAATGTTGAAAATAGAGCTACCATATGATCCAGCAATTGCACTACTGGGTATTTACCCCAAAGATACAAAAGTAGGGATCCGAAGGGGTACGTGCACCCCGATGTTTATAGCAGCAATGTCCACAATAGCCAAACTGTGGAAAGAGCCAAGATGTCCATCGACAGATGAATGGATAAAGAAGATGTGGTATATATACACAATGGAATATTATGCAGCCATCAAAAGGAATGAGATCTTGCCATTTGCAACGACGCGGATGGAACTGGAGGGTATCATGTTGAGTGAAATAAGTCAAACAGAGAAAGACATGTATCATATGATCTCACTGATATGAGGAATTCTTAATCTCAGGAAACAAACTGAGGGTTGCTGGAATGGGGGGTGGGGTGGGAAGGATGAGGTGACTGGGTGATAGACACTGGGGAGGGTATGTACTCTGGTAAGCACTGTGAATTGTGCAAGACTGTTGAATCTCAGATCTGTACCTCTGAAACAAATAATGCAATATATGTTAAGAAAAAAAAAGAAGAAGAAGAAGAAGGTAGCGGGAGGGGAAGAATGAAGCGGGGGAAATCGGAGGGGTAGACGAACCATGAGAGACGATGGACTCTGAAAAACAAACTGAGGGTTCTAGAGGGGAGGGGGGTGGGAGGATGGGTTAGCCTGGTGGTGGGTATTGAGGAGGGCACATTCTGCATGGAGCACTGGGTGTTATGCACAAACAATGAATCATGGAACACTTCATCTAAAACTAATGATGTAATGTATGGGGATTAACATAAGAATAAAAAAAAAAAAGAGTGGCAAGAACAATCTGGTACTGCACCCCAGTTGCTCAACAGAGTTGTAGATAAACATCTTGCAGCTGGATACCAGCTCCCCGGGTGGGGAGGGGCTCATTTCTGGGATAGTATCAGCCCCAACCTGTGGGAAGTCTAAGTCCCTCCCCCTGGAAGAGATAAATGTTGGCCACCAAGAGTCACAGTGGAACGTCTGAGGAGATGGTGGCAAGGTTTGAATGGAAGAGAGAAATGTTGGCCACCAAGAGTCACAGTGGAACGTCTGAGGAGATGGTGGCAAGGTTTGAATGGAAGAGAGAAATGTTGGCCACCAAGAGTCACAGTGCAACGTCTGAGGAGATGGTGGCAAGGTTTGAATGGAAGAGAGAAATGTTGGCCACCAAGAGTCACAGTGCAACGTCTGAGGAGATGGTGGCAAGGTTTGAATCTGATTTGAGGCTGTGCCTCTTCAGTTGAGAAGCGAGGCCGCTTTCCCTTGACCCATAGATTTTGCAAGTCAAACTTTACTTTGGGGCCCGTCAGACGTGTAACCGTGGTCTGCTGACAACAGAGCTATACTCCTGGAATGTCCTAGAGATCTATGGCTCGCTACTCTCCAACCGATCCGGCTTTCTTCCTCCGCTACAACGTGAGCCTGGCACAGGCACTGAAAGCAAACTGGCATAAGGCAAGATGTAATTAGGTTTCTAAGAAAGGTGTTTTTGTTGTTGTCTTTCAATTCAATTAAATAAACATTCACCTTTTACCTTCTAGGCACCAGGGAATGTAGTCGTGGGGTGGGTGTTACACCAACAACAATAACTCCTAACAGTTGTTGAGTTTTAGCGCCTGCAGGCAGTACTCCAAGTACTTTACGTGTTTTATATATAAAAAAAAACCTAACATATAACACTTGCCTTTGAGTTAGGTGGGGAGTCAGCCACTTAACCAAGTGAATGGGCAATGCTAGCGCTAAGTGCCATGAGAGCATAACAGACAGAATGCTATGGGGGTCCAGAGAAGGCTTGTGGGGAATGGAAGTGAAGGTGACGTGAGAGCTAGAAGGGCCAGTAAAAACTAGGCAGATAGGAGAGGGATGGAAGGAATGGCAAGGAGAAAGGCATGATGGTGGTGGTGGTGATGATGGTGAACAAAATCCAAAGAGGAGGAGTAGAAAGGGAAAAAATTAAAGAAGCTTTAAGAGACAATAGACTCCCCACCACCACTGGCACACCTTTCAGTACAGGCTTTCAAATTTTTCATTCATTGACTTGGAAGGGACCAGGAGACGCAAACATAGACAGAATGACTATGCCTTTTTGCTGACTTGGCCAAAAAGTGAGTCATAAGTTCGGCATCTCTCACGTACCATGCTTGCTGACCAAGGTAAATACGTTGTAAAGGAAGAATGTCCTAACTTCTCCTGGGGTCTTTCTTCCCAAGATCCCATCATCTCTTTGTAAATCCAGTGAGATGCTCTATGTAGAAGCACTTCGAGAAAGGTACCAAGACCCAGCACACAGGCAACGTTGCTTCTGTAAAGAAGTCAGGTTCCTCCTTTACAGTCAGAGCTCACAGGATGGAGACAGCCATGGCCAAGCAGTCAAAGGGCAGAGCACATGGCACATACGTAACCCAGCTCTTCACACTAGCCTGCAGGGCACCCTTTTAATGCCCTGTCTGCACCCATCCCCACTAGGTAGTAAAACACTCAGAGGGGAGAAAAACACAGAGGTTCAGTTCAATCATTCACTTGCAGGGTAACATTTGTGGAAAGCCTGTGCCAGGTCCTGTGGACACCATGGTCAAGGATCTCCAGTTGTATGAGGAAAATGGACCTGTCAAAAAAGTAATTGTGTATTACATGCCCCAAAGGTTATGAAGATGTGGTGGTAGGGAGAAGGGAAGTGGCTGGTGGGGTGAGGTTTGACAGATTTCTTGCTGTGGGTGCAGGAAATCCTCCCCAAAAGTGAACATACTTGAGTATGAAAGAAAAGAGAAGGAGGAGTTGGTCTTTATGTTTACATTCTTACTGCATATATTTGGTTCCTTTCATTGGAATGTTTTATCCCCTTTGGGAGGTTTTACCCAGGGGGTAAAACCCTCAACAGAGAGTAAAGGGGTAATGAAAGAGGGAAGGGAGATGTGAGGCTGGAGAAGAAACCCAAAAAGTGAAATGCTGTGTGAAACTTTATAATGTCATAAGAAATGGTACCTGTATACTGGTTTTCAGATCACACTCACACACACAACTTGGGGAGAAAGTCAATGAAGAATGCTGTGAAAAGTGCAAGGCTTCAAGACAATTCTTCGATGAAGAAGCATCAGGAGCAGAATAGGCTTAGCAGGACTTTGTACAGCCTTCCTTGGCAAGCTGACTTTCCAGAAAATATGTCTCCTCATTTAGTATTATCATGGCCCCTGCTATGAAAGTAGGACTCTCTTCTACCAATTATAATGCAGATCAGGAGATAAGGACAAATATTTCTGAGGGTCCCTCCTTTGGCAGATGCTGTGTATATAAAATTGCATTTAATTCTCATGACACCCTATAATGTTGGGTATGAAAGACTAGGTCATTTCACCAATGACTGTAAATTGTGACCTAGGGTTTTGGAACACTCTAAGGTCCTACAGCTGATACAGGGCAGGCCTCTTTTATTCCAAAGCATATATTCTATCAACTATATAATGCTGCCCTGAAAACATTAGCCAACAATATTACTTTAATAAATAGTGCTTTGTATGTGTATATGATCAAATGTGAAAATGTAAGATGTTTTATGTATGTCAAGTATATGTACATGAGGGATTATCATGATTATTTGTCATTATTTCAGTGTTGTTGAAAACTTTCCATTGTTTACGATTTCTGAATTTTATTTTTGAGTCCATAGGACGCTTGATTCTTGGAGTTTCTAACCAGCTAATTATCTAATAGAAGTGCAATAGAACATCTGCTCTTCAAGGGAATATTTTTTTCTCTCCTGGTCAAGGACGAATTTGGATGATGAAAGAATCCATATGTTCTGCAACACTGAAGTCTTTAAAGTAATATTTATCATCACCGATTCAAAAATTGGAGTGCAAGTGTCTTGAAGCATTTTATCTTTTCAATGTATAATTAATTACTTTGTTTAAAACCCTTATGAAGTAGGTGGTATAGGTATTATAATTCTCATCTTACATTCACCCATTAACTTATTCACTTTACAAGTATTTATTAACACATTAAAAATATCTAAGCTCCAGAGAGATAGTTGATAGGCCTCTGAGTCAACAGAAGAAGCTAATGGCAGGCTGGAATCAGGGCTCTGGGGGTTTTGAATTTGGGGCATTTCTCACTAAACTGTCTTGCGTGAGTCTTCATTCTAATCTAGGTCTTTTGGACATATACTCTTGATGCCCTAGCTGGTTCGCTTTATTGTAGGAAAGATCCTAATGGAACCAGTACTTTCTTTTTTTTTTTAAATTTTTTTATTGTTATGTTAATCACCATACATTACATCATTAGTTTTAGATGTAGTGTTCCATGATTCATTGTTTGTGCATAACACCCAGTGCTCCATGCAGAACGTGCCCTCTTTAATACCCATCACCAGGCTAACCCATCCTCCCCCCCCTCCCCTCTAGAACCCTCAGTTTGTTTTTCAGAGTCCATCGTCTCTCATGAACCAGTACTTTCTAAATCAACTCCCATTGGCCTCCACACCCCCATGGAACTATGGCTCTTCGAACTGCTGTAGCTTCAGAAATCCTGAGAAATGCATGAGGCGGCCTGTATGCTAACTCAATTATAGGGGATGGGACTGTTTAATTGCCACGAGAAGCTGAATACAGTTATTACTCAGAGTGAAAGAGCCTTATTTCTTATTTTCTTTGAAAACTGACAATTATCTTCTGGAATGACTTGATGCATTATCAAAACTTCCATAGAAATTCAATGAGACATTCCACAACAGAGCAAGTTTACATAGCAAATATCTCTGCATACATATCCCGTACTTCTCAGAGAGTAGATGGGTGGCTATCATAATACAGAGTTGGTAAATTACAGATAAAAGGAGGGATAAATTATAGCTCTTTCCTATGTTTTTGACTTTGGAGAGTAAGTCTAAGCCTGAGGATAGGAAGGATGATCTTAATTTCGAATATATTGGGTCTGAGTTTTCTGTGGATCATACAAACACAGGAAGGTACAAATGGAAAAGACATGCTGAAAGCATCATCTGCAGGATATAACTACTTAAGGGAGATGACTGGGAGGTTTTGAGCATGGAGGCAAAACATCAGGACCACAGTCAAAAATGTGTGGCTGTTATCAAGATGTCTTGAACAAAACAGATCAACACTGAAACCAAAGCAGCAGTAGAGGCAGACCCTGGGGAGAACAGACTCACAGTTTATCAGTCAAGAAACAGAAAGCAAAACAGAGCTGAGTCTACTTCATGGGGCCCATGTGGTTGTCTGGAAGTAAGTTAACATCCTAGAGGGTTACGTGACAGGGATAGAGACGGACAGTGATGGTCTTCATTCCCATCAGCACGACAGTTAGGATCCTGCTTCCCTGGACAGGACCAGACTCTTACATGAAACACGGCCCCTTTGCCTACCCTTAGGAAGGACGTGTTCTGTGGCTTCCTTCCCCTCCTTTGCCTGTAGCAGCCCACGTCAGAACTTCACCCTCCCACCCCCAACATCAGGTCTTCAGTCCACGTACCATTTATATTTGCCATTCTATGTGACTTTGGTGTGTAAATACTGAGAATTGGATTTTATAGTCCCCTTTCTGGTTTCATGGCCTCCATACACAACCATGCTTCTGTTATTATCTCTAACTCTGGCAGCAATGTGCACAAGATTGCAATGTCTTTGCTGATAAACATTTTATTTAACAGCAGTACTATTTCTATTGTACCCTGCTTCTCTTTCTAGCACAGATCTGGCTTTTCTGCAGGGCAACTCCCAATGTGAGTGTGAGAAGACAAACCTACAAAGAAGCCCCAGTAAATAGGATTACCAATGCACAGGGATTCCTGGGTGATTGGATGAGGGAGTGGCTCATTCCCCTCTGAAGAGCAGGCACCTTGGCTAGTCTTCAAAATCACCACGTACACTCAGGTGGAAGCTCCCTCCAAGCAAAAGACACAGCATGGGTTGATTTATTATTTGGCTCCTATGTCTAAATACATTGGCAGCAAGTAGCTGAAAACTTGGATTCAGCCGGCTTCAATGTAAGGAGATCTATTATCTCACAGAGCAAGCTGTCCATAGGTAGGGAAGGCTCCAGGCAGGGTACATCAGGGCTCTGACCCCACTTCACTGTGGTCCTGACTTCCTTTGTGCGTTTTGCTTCATCAGCAGTTCCAGGTGTATCAATGACTAGGGAATGTCTCCTCCTTGTGCCTCTTTTTAGCAGCAAGGGAATATTTCCCATTAATGCCCAAACAGTTCCTCCCCTCACGGACCTGAACAGAGTCATGTGCTTGTGCCTCTGAGCCAGTCACTTGGACGGAGTCTGAAATTGCCATGATGGTGTTAGGTCATTTGGGATTTGTCCCCTGAGCACTCATGTTTGCAGGCAGAGGCCACCTGAACAAAATCAGTACTCCATCAATGAAGAGGAAGACGAGAACAGATTTGAAGTGGGCAGCCAACAGGGTCTGCTCTGTAGCCACTCTCTGCATATGATACTTTTTATTTTAAAAGAGAAGGAACAAAAATAAAAACAAAAGAGTGCTGTTAGGTCAGGACCAGACTCAGGAAGGTAGACTGATTTGGGGCAAGGGACTCGGATTCCAGACGGCATGACAATCTCATAGAGAAAACCTAGAAATTTAAAGAGCTGGCTGCCTGTGAGCAGCAGGTGCAGAAATATCAAAATGTCTTCTGTGTACCCATTAGACATGGCTGTGACTGAGCACTGCCATGACAGTTACCTCCGTGCTCACCTGCAATCGTGCGCGGTGTTCGAGTTGACAGTTACTGTGATGCAGTTGGTGTCAAAGATTTTTTTTTTAAGATTTTATTTATTTATTTGTCAGACAGAGAGAGAGAGAGAGCACAAGCAGGGGGAGCAGCAGGCAGAGGAAGAAGCAGGCTCCTTACCGAGCAAGGAGCCCGATGCAGTACTCAATCCCAGGACCCTGGGATCACAACCTGAGCCAAAGGCAGATGCTTAACCAACTGAGCCACCCAGGCATCACTGTGTCAAAATTTCAAAGGGTTGGCAGCTACTAGATTTACTTGTTGGAAACATTACCTTATAAAAGATAAGGCATCACTGGTATGAAACTCTCTCTCTCATATACACTCACACAGAAAAAAAAAACATATATATATAAAACCAATCACTTATTTTTCATGCATATTAAACCATTCTTGCTTTTAGTAAAAGTCACATTGATAAATCAATAAGTAATTAAAATTTAAGCATTCAGTATGAGAAGAAAAACAGTATATGGAATCATATAACCCAACTCCCTATCCTCAGCTGGCTTTCAGGTTTTACAAACAAGCCTATGAGAGACAAGCAAAAATTCATTTCTGATGCAGAAAAATGAGCAGAGTGGGGGCTGCAAATGGGTTATTTCCCCAGGTTGAGCAAGAGGAATGCTTACACCAGCTTTGTTAAGTAACCTGTGGATGATAAGTAGTGTGACTATACCCATTGCTGGAAATCCACCACGTATGCACTGAAGCTGGGGTTTATGGAGACATGAAATGGCCAGCCAAATTCACCTAGAGACAAGCTAAAGTGATGGGATAAAAACAGCTGCAGGAAGAATGAACCATAGACACATCTGCAGCTGGGGCAGTCTGTTCCTTGAAGCTAGTGGGAAAATTCTGAGCATCTAGCGCATTCCAAATGGGTAGATGGAGGGGAGGGGCACACAAAGAAGGTTGCTGTGAGAAGGAGCCATTGTGTTAAGGAGAGGTGGACAGCTATGTTGGCTGGGCCCTTAATATTTGGTTCAGAAAAGTTCTCTAACTGACATCTCCAACCACACAGCCTCTAAATAAACCATTGCATTCTTAAGACAAGACAGACTCATTTATTTTTGTCACTCTAATTGCCTTGAACATTGGTTCACGACTTCATCTGGAAAAGACTTTTAAAGGACAAATTCCAGATCTCTGCTACAGGGAAGGTTGAACTGGAATCATCCAATGCTGGTTGAGTTTTCTCTCACATGAAGGCTCTCTTGCAGTCAAGGCATCATACCTGGTTATCTGAAATGATATGGGCCCATCTTCTGGAAAGAAGTTCCTCCCCATGAAATTCAGTCCTAGTAACAGTCTCCAGTTGTACACACCATCTCTTTCCTACACAAATATACCAAAGTAACTCTATCTAATGTTATTTATTTATTTTTTAGTATTGCTTTAAAGAAGATGGAGATCTTAATGATAATCTTTAGTGGGATGGAGTTGGAGTTGTAGAAAGAAGAAAAAAAAATCAGAGAGTCTTTATTATCTCAGTTTTCATGATCAGAGTCTCCTCAGTTGCAAGATTTCAGAGAGAAGGAAATTCAAAATAGCATGAACGTATTCATTACTGAATTGACCACTTATAAAATCAGTCCCTATTCAAAATCAGTCCCCACTTAACACTAGAGACTTAGCCAATGTCATTACAAATCTCTCATTGACTCTCATAAAACACAGTCTTATAAATACACTTTGTAAATGGTTTATACATTTTTAAATTTTCCAAGAAATGGAAGATTTCCTGAAGTTAAAAGAGATGCTGTTGAAGAACAGTTAGAATCACATGCAGAATTCTTGACGATGATGTGGCAGAAACACAACTAGGTATTATTTAAAGAAGAAAAAAAAAATCCTCAAGGATAATGACAGCTTAGGCATTATAGAGAGAATGCTACAAATACCAAAGGGATTAGAGAATACCGATAAAATCCTTGAATTTTGCAAAAATAACCTTTCTGATTACGCTGAGAAAGTTAAAGTGAAGGCTCTATTGTGACATCATGTGATTTTGTTGGAAAAATTAATCCAAAGGGGGAAGCAAAACAAGACAATTCATTCTTTGTTTTCAGAATTAGTGGTATAGTTATAACCTGATTTTTTTCCAAATTTAAGTAAAGTACACTTATTTTCATAATTTTTCATGATGAAATCCAAGTCAAACATAAGTCAAGCAGAAAAAGACAATTGTCATATAGTTTCACTCATATGTGGAACATAAGGAATATCACGGAGGACCATAGGGGAAGGGAGGGAAAACCGAATAGGAAGAAATCAGAGAGGGAGACAAACCATGAGAGATTCTGGACTCCAGGAAACAAACTGAGGGTTACAGAAGGGAGGGGGGTGGAAGGACGGGGTAACCGGGTGATGGGTATTAAGGAGGGCACATGTTGTGATGAGCACTGGGCGTTAAGTACAACTAATGAATCGTTGAACGCTACATCCAAAAGTAATGATGTACTATATGTTGGCTAACTGAACATAAAAAAAAAACCAAAAAAAATTTTTTCATTCAATTTTTAGAAATTCTGGTCTCTATTTCAAGAGAATTCACTTTAAATGGTCATTTCCAGGTATCCATTATTGTTAAATAAGATGGAACTTCCGTAAATATTCTCTTGTCACTTGGCAAAATGACCTCATAGGAGTCCAGTATTAAGGATATCTGATACGGAAGCACAGTTTTGTCCTGTGGTGGTTTCAATTATATCCACAAATCTTTGGATACTTATCTCTTGAAAAGGCAGTCTAATTTCTCTTTTCTTGAGTGTGGGCTGGATTGAGTGATGCCCCTCTGATGAAAAGAATAACAGAAGTGATGCTAGGGGTGTACTGGGTCGAATGTGCCCCCTTCCCTCCTCACAAAAAGAAAATTCATGTCCACATGGAACCCCTATTTGGAAACAGGGCTTCTGCAAGATGTAATTAAAATGTGGTCATAGTGGATGAGGGTTCGCCCTTAATCCAATGACTGGTGCTCTTCTGAGAAAGCAGATGCACAGTGGGGAGGGCAGTCCCGTGAAGATGGAGGTAGAAACTGGAATGGTGCATCTATAAGCCAAGGAACACCCAGGGTTGCTGGTAACCACCAGAAGGTAGGAAGATGCAAGGAAAGATCCCTCCCCTAGGGTCTTCAGAGAGAGCATGGCCCTGCTGACACCTTGATTTTGGACTTTTCACCTCCAGAAGTATATGGAAGAATACATTCCTATAGTTTTAAGCCACTCAGTTTAGGGTACTTCATTATGGCAGCCTTAGGAGATGAATTCAGGGATAACTTCAGATTCTGTTATTAACACTGCAGTTTCCTCTTTGCTCACTCTCTTTTGGGTCTCTCACTCGAGGAGAAGTTAGATGTCTCATCCTACAGATACTCAGGCAGCCTCTAGAGAGGCCCCCTCAGTGAGGAATGGAGGCCTCCTGCCAATGGCCATGTGAGTGGGTCATCTTGAAAGAGGACCTTCCTGTCCCTGTCAAGCCTCTGCCAACGTCGTGGTGGCACCCACCTGAGAAACCTGGAGCCCGACCCCCAACTAAGCTGCTTCCAAATTTCTGACCCACAGAAATGGTGTGATAATACATATTCATTGTTTTAAGCCACTGAGCCTTGGCATAATTTTTTATGCAGCAACAAACAACTAATACCTTTGTTCCCTCAGATCTAAGTTCCCTACCTCCAAAGTTCCTGAAGATCCGCTACAAATAAAACACATTTAGAATCGAACAGAGATTTCTTCTCCCAAGGCTATTACAATTTTCCATAACTTTATTTCCACTGCTTATCTATCTCCTATTTCTGACAGATTAAAAAACAGCTTCTTCTCTCACAGAGCTCTACCATCTCTGAGAGGTAAAGATTTAAAATAAAGAGTGGTTGCCACTTTTATACATGTTATTAGTTTTATCACCTCAGATATTTAAAAATAATCTGAAGCTTCTCATATTCCCTTGGAAAATGCTCTTGGATGCAGATACCAATACCGGCCTTCTACTCAGTAGGCTTCAGAGGATGCTCAAGGGATTCATGTGGAAAACGGCTGGTCTCTGGTTTCCCTGACTCCTCAGAAAGCTCACTGAGGGGCTCAGCTGCTCTGGCGGCTTTACCTGTGAGTATACAAAGGAGGGAGGGGGTCCCTGAGAAAAAACTCCCCCAAGCATGTGACAAAGGTCCACAGAGTTGGGCATTGGTCACTGCCTGATTTAACAGATTTTTTTTTTTAATTAGAGAGAGAGAGAGAGAGAGAGCGTGAGAGTAAGCAGGGGTGGGGGGGAGAGGGGTGGAGGGAGAGGGAGAGAGAGAATCTCAAGCAGACTCCATGCCCAGTATGGAGCATGAAGCAAGGCTCGATCCTACGACCCTGAGATCATGACCTGAGCCGAAATCAAGAGTCGGATGCTTAACCGAGAGACACCTAGGTGCCCCTGATTTAAAAGATTTATCAAGTATCTGATAAGCACCAGGCATAGAATGTTAGGTCCTTGGCAGACAAGGAAGAATAAGATAAGGATCCAACACTGTCATCAGACAAACCCATAAAAAGATCATTATATGATATATGGTAAGGACAGAATGGAAATACATATAAAGTTCAATGGGAACCAAGAGGAGATGAGGTAGGCTTGCAAAATATGTTTTATTTGAGAATCTATCTGCCTGCAGGTCTGTTTGCCGTTGGAACCTGTATGGGAACCACCTTCAAGGTGATAACTGCACCCATCTGATGTTGAAGGAGGAGGAGGAGGAGAAGGAGGATGGGGAAGAGGGTAGGAAGAACAAATCCATTTACACTGCAGGCTCAGTACTATAGGCTCATGCCCTTGGGACGCATGAACGTGAGGAAGGTCACCTGTGGGTTGGAATCCTGTGCTGGGGCTGCTTCTGGTCAGAAACATCAGCTCATCTTGTACACCAGGTACTATACAATATTCTAAGTGCCTTACAAACATTAGCTCATTCAATCCTCCCAACAACCTGAAGAGGAGAGTAGTATTATGATCCCTATTTTACAAACAGAGAAACTGAGGCAAGTAGGAGGCAGAGCTGGATTCAAACCTGGGCACTATGTCTCCTAACAATGCCCCTCCATACTGATCTCTCAACTGTCCCGAACACCAGCAGAAAGGATGTTTACTCTTTACCATAGCTGATTAGGGATTTTGACAAAGTATGGCACAAGGCAGAATTTTAAGCCTTTTAAGCAAATCATACTGGTTTTACTTGGGTGAGCTTGCTATTATAACCTAAGGCTGATTTGTGTCTCTGCTTAGTAGAGATGTTTAAAAAAGTAAATGAAGGGGAGGCAGACTCAGCTGTTTTGTGTTTTGTGACCATTTCCTAAAAATGGTCAGGATGCCCATGGCTGATTTGGATCAACGTATCACTATGTCTACTTTAAGCCTAGATACATTTGAACGTGATATTTTGGAAAGCAATTAATTAGGTGTGCTCCTAATTGCCTGGTGGCGTGGGCAGATCAGACGGTTGTGGAACAGGGTGGACAGTTTAGTCTCATGTCATAAACCTGGGGCCATCCTATGAGACTCTGGAAGCCAGCTAGGGAATCTTGGCAGCTCATCGCGGATTTACTTTAAATGGAAGCGGCTAAAGAGAAGAGCTTGAGTCTCGAGTCAGCTGTACTGCATCGGCCCCTCTCTCCCTAATCTGTGGCTCCAAATAATTCTGTGAGTAGATACAATTCTTAACCCATCCAAGAATAATATAATCAGACAACTAATACTGCAATCTTTCTCTCCTGGGGAAGCCTCTGCAGAGCAAAAATGAAGCAGACTCTTCCTAAGAATCCTCTGCCTTTCTCTTGGTTTCAAGTTTATCTCCTTGCGGGAATCACATCCGCTTTCGCTGAGCTGAGAGTGGTGAGTGGACTCTGGGATATGTGGAGATACACAGAATGCCCTCATCTTGTCATGTCTGTCATGGCAGTGCACCCTCATGTCGAGCCTCCCCAACCTTTTTTCAATGTCACGGTCACGTGGGATAGGATAATGATGCAATACTGTATTTTTAGCCCTGTTTATCCCAACCCGAGACATACCCAACTTCCCACTGTTAATGCCATCCAGTGCCATGAGTAACACGGGACATAAAATCATGCTGCTTCCCGTAACGGCTGGAATCTTGGGATGCAATGGACGATGGTATTTGTGACGCACGCTGGGGTAAATGCGCGAGGCTGCTTCTGGCTGGAGGCAGCCCCAGGTGCTGGCCAGCACCCACTGGGGACTGGGAGACTCAATATCTCAGGCATGCCTGTGATTCATTTGTGACACTCCAGGAGGGCATCTTTGCCTCCTCAGGTCTCAGCCGCTCTGTCTGGAAAACAGAAATCATAACAGCACTTTCCGGATAAGAGGCCTTTGCAGGCCTTCTGTGAGTTTATGTATATAGAGCACATTCCTGCAACATGACATCAAAGAATCTTCCTTACTGCTGTTGGCTTTACAGGGCCAGGGCCAGGGGGAGGCGAGTGAGGCATTTGCCTTTGACACAAATCTTAAGGCGTGTCAGAATCTCAGTGATCAGGATAAATAATATTTTCATGCAATATTAAAAAAGTAAAATGAACAAAAAATCAAAATTTTAGGGGCGCCTGGGTGGCTTAGTCGGTTAAGTGTCTGCCTTCGGCTCAGGTCATGATCCCGGGGTCTTGGGATCGAGCCCCATGTCCACTCTCTACTCAGCAGGGAATCTGCTTCTCCCTCTCCCTCTGCCTGCTACTCTCCTGCTTGTGCTCTCTCTCTGTCAAATAAATAAATAAAAATCTTTTAAATAAATCAAAATTTTAAACAAAGACAGGATCTAGCTCTTAATCTCTATCCTGTTGGATCCCATTTTGATTTTTTTACACAATTGCATTAAAATATTATATATTTCAATCATGAAGTTTTTTGGTGTCCCTTGACATTTTGTGCCTGGGGCTAGTGCCTCATGTCCTTCACCCTAGTCCTGACTCTGGTTACATTTCTGATGCTGGACTCCTTTGACTCAGGCACTCATTCAGCAAGCCTCTGTTCTGTGACGGGTGCTGTGTCAAGCACGGGGGATACACAGGGGCGAGACGTAGCACTGGCCTGTGGAAAACACTGATATGCAAACAGATATGTGCCGTATACCCTTTAGGGATGCTAGAGACGCATCCCCTCATTGATTCATTCCACACTGTTTAGTGAACACCTCCTCAGTATGTATCAGGTACAACACGGGACTCAGGAGGAGAACAGTCCCCTCTACGTGGGTCGATATTTCCTTGTAAAACACACATTTCCCGTGGCCTACCGGGAGGTAGTGAGAAATTTTCCTGCAACTGAAAAATTTCTGTGGCTACTTGAGATGCATCACCCCGCACAGTGCCTACCACATTAGACATACCCCGTAAGTAAATGTTTGCGAAATGACTGTTCAAACTGATGGATTCCTGTAAGTAAGACGGAGATGATAAGTTACAGTCTGCTTTGGATGCTGGCGGGCTTGGCACAATGGGAACAATCAGACTTTGCAGTCGATGGATGTGAACTTGACACTTGGTTCCACCACTTATGGTGGTGACCTTGGTCAATTTGCTTCATCCTTCTGAAACTGTCTCCTCCAGTAAGGTTAATCCCACCAACTTGCAGGTCTTTAATGAGACTATGGATCTGCAGAGTGTTTCGTAAAATCTGGCTCATAGGAGACCCTTGGTGGATGTGCTTTTCTCTCCTTTCCACTTTGTTCCAGAACTTGATGGAAGTGCAGGTCAGAGAGTCTGAGACAACCCCGGGCAAAGAAAACTATTTGGGAAAGCGGCAATGAGATTTCACCACGGCTGTCACGCCAAGGGCTCTGACCACACAAAGAATGGGACCAGTCTGTTTCTTCGCATCAGTACCCCATAAGCAAGCTGGATGCAGGATTTGAATAATTCAAGCCCATTTCGACAAGACAGTCACAAATGGATTGGCTTCTCCAGGAAAGATGCCAAACCAGGGTCTGAAGAAATGTGGACCCAAAGAAAGGTTTCAAGGGCTAAGGAGACCCACGTGCCAAGAGCAGGAGAGTCCTGAGTGCTGCCGCAGAGATGCAAATTGGGGCCACGTCAGGAAAACACAACTTAAACCATAAAATGTCACTTCACATACAGTTTAAGAGAGATCTATGAGAAATAAACTTTAGAAAAGTGCTCACATATATCAATGTATTACAGGTGCCTGGCAAAACATTTCTATGAAAATATGTAGTATGGTGTACATATAAATCTGTCCCTAGTTTTATGGTTCCATATAGAGTCATAATATATATAAAGTAGAGGAACATGGAGAACCAGTTCATTGCTTTAACCCATGCTGGTCACATGGACTTGGAATGATCCGTTAAATTTATATAGTGTCAAACAAGTACAATCACCATCTCAGAAGCAATCCAAGCAGCAAAGGCGGGTCTGGTCGTATTCATGTTATAGAGGGGCAGGTGGGTGGGGAACAGATGGAGATTTCTTGACCACCTGTGATGGGCCAGGTCTCTGCTAAGCACCTTACCTGCATTATCTCACTTCAGCCTCTCCACAATCCTTTGAGGCAGGTCCTACTGTTCCCATTTTACAGATGGGAAAACTGACACTCAGAGAGGTTGAGTTATGTAATCAAGGACACAGAGGCAGCAAATCCTGTGCTAGAATGGGAACCTTATGCAAGCAAGGGGATTGTACACCACTGTTTGCTCAGCTCTTAGAACAATGCTGGACGCGAAATAAGTGCTCAGTGAATATTTGTTGAGAACAAGTGAGGGAAGATGGCAAACCCAGGTTCAGTTAACTCTATGTCTGGTGTTTTTCCCCTGGGGTTGTGCAGTGATGAAGGGAATAAAGCAGCTCATCCACACAGAAGAGAGGGTTCCTGGGGCACGATGAGAGCCGGAGCCTCTAATAGGCAGGTTATAGAGATCTTGGGAAATCCCACATTTAAGGAGCAAGCTGCCTCTCTGCCCCAGTGCCTGTCCTGGCCACAGCTCTAGACCTGGCTGAGTTCAACGCCCCCTCCTGCTGCTCTTAGAATATCTATGAGGTACGATCCAGCAATTGCACTACTGGGTATTTACCCCAAAGATATAAATGTAGGGATCCAAAGGGGTACGTGCACCCCAATGTTTATAGCAGCAATGTCCACAATAGCCAAACTGTGGAAAGAGCCAAGATGTCCATCGACAGATGAATGGATAAAGAAGAGGTGGTATATATAGACAATGGAATATTATGCAGCCATCAAAAGGAATGAGATCTTGCCATTTGCAACGACGTGGATGGAACTGGAGGGTGTTATGCCGAGCGAAATAAGTCAATCAGAGAAAGACATGTATCATATGATCTCACTGATATGAGGAATTCTTAATCGCAGGAAACAAACTGAGGGTTGCTGGAGTGGGGAGTGGGGTGGGAGGGATGGGGTGGCTGGGTGATAGACACTGGGGAGGGTATGTGCTATGGTGAGCGCTGTGAATTGTGCAAGACTGTTGAATCTCAGATCTGTACCTATGAAACAAATAATGCAATATACGTTAAGAAAAAAAAAAAAGAAGAAGATAGCAGGAGGGGAAGAATGAAGGGGGGGAATCGGAGGCGGAGACAAACCATGAGAGATGATGGACTCTGAAAAACAAACTGAGGGTTCTAGAGGGGAGGGGGGTGGGAGGATGCGTTAGCCTGGTGATGGGTATTAAAGAGGGCACGTTCTGCATGGAGCACTGGGTGTTATGCACAAACAATGAATCATGGAACACTACATCTAAAACGAATGATGTAATGTATGGTGATTAACATAACAATAAAAAATTATAAAAAAAAAGAATACCTATGAGGAGCAAAGCGGAGGCAGCATGGAATCTAGAAAGAGCATGATGCTTAGGGGCAGCAGCCCCAGTTCCAAGCCTCGGCACTGCCACTGACTAGAGATCTGACCTTGGAGATGTCACCCCAGCCTTCTAAACCTCCAGCTCCTTGTCTCTGCCAACAGTATATTACCCCTCTCTTGTGATCTTCTGGGCTGGATACAGCCTCGCAGGTCGTGTACTAAACAGCTCCACATCCTAGAGCCTAAAGTGTGAATGGCGCCCCCTGCAGTTGTGCGACACAGTAGCCCTGCTCCCAGAGGGAACACAGGAGAAAGAAGCCACAAATGGAGCCAGACACACCTGAGTGCAAATCAGCTCTGTCACCCTCAGGTGCATGGCCTGGCCTCAGGTTCCCTCACCTGTAAATGAGAATAAAAGGAATATGTGCCTCCTAGGGTGGTTTTGAGGATGAAATGAATTAATACATGTGAAGCACTTAGGAGGCATGTAGTAGGTGCTCAGAGATGTTTTGCTGTTATTATTTTATTATGTTACTTTGCTATTTTCAAATTCTGTGTTAAACCAATCTGTTTTGGGTCAGTTTGCTTGACTAGACTGGGAGCTTCTAGAAGGCAAGAATTGTGACCATTTATCCATCTATCACTATTGTCCTGGTGCTGTGCACATACCGGACGCTTGATCAATATTTGTGGAACTCAACTGAACCAGCCATTGGCAAAGGTCTGAGTTCTTCGGCCATGTCCCATCAAGGATTGTCTTCTTCTGTTTTAGACTTGAAACTTGAGCCAAGTACTTCCTAATTTATCGTAAAGGTTTAGATTTGACTAAACTTCAGATTTCACTAAACTTTCCTTTCTTACCCTCAGTCCCAACTCAAAACCTTTTACTTTGAGAGTGAATGGAGAGCTTTCTGTCTGACTGTCAGCCAGAAATCCACACATAAGAAGGCCTCCTAGCTATTTGAAAGGCATTTTTTCTCTGCTCCTCTTCTTGAGGTCATACAATTAAGTAGAAGAAATAATAGGCTACACCGTCTACCTAGGGCCCAGCATAATGCAGACTTTATACCCTCCAGGGCCAGAGTGAGAATCACGGTCACGCAGCACCCTACAAACCATGTCCATGTTTGTAGGACAGTTTGGGGACCCTCATCCATGACCACAGTCCAGCTCCATTCAAGTAGATTTCAGCTTCACTGAATTAGAAGGGGAGGACATTGGGTTTGTCCGTGATCTCTACACTACAGTGGTGAGGGGAGGTAACAGACGGCCAAAGAAATTTCAGACCAAAAAAGCCCCTATTGCTTTTCTGAATTATTTAGGATTTCGGATGACCACTTCTAAGGAGGAAATATGTGACAGTTATAGTACTTTTATAGTACTGAGTACTTGCTTATGTATTATTTAATTTAGTCATCATGGAAATTAAGGCAAGGATAATGAACCTCCAGATCACAGACTCAGAGAGGTTAAGTAACTTGCCCAGAGTCACACAGTTGAAATTCAAATCTAGGTCAAATTTAAATACTGTGTGTAGGGTGAAGCACTTGGGCTCTGAAGTCAGATGAATCTAGATGTAAATTCTAGGTCTGTTTCACAACAGCACTGTTGTATTAGGGAACCTATTAAAACTTTCTGAGTCTCCGTTCTACCACATGTAAAATGAGAATAACAGCTGTATTCATCCTACAGAGGTGTCCTGAAGGTCAAGTGAGATAAGGCATCTGAGTCACTTAGCATGACATCTGCTACAAATTAGGTGATCCATCAAGTTTAGTTATTTATTACTACATTTCAAATGTACTATTCCTACATCGTGCCATTTACATAATTCAGACGTTCCCCATTCCCCTCATTCTTAAGAGAGCAATGGCTTTACGGGTTTTTAATTTAGAAATCCTAATCTCCCTCACCTGTTTTATTTAAATGAGAAAGTATCCTATTTAGATATAGGGGGACTTTATCCTATGTCCTTGGAAAAATTGAAAGCGCTAAGTGGACAGCTCAATAAGCTTGAGTCTACTTTACTGTAAGACATTAGCCTGAATGCTAATATATTAGTTGTTTAATAAAAAAGAGAATATTAAAAAGGTCCTGATGATATTTAAGTGTATAATGAAACCCATAGAAAATGCTAGATAGAGAGTGGGCAATGAAATACTGCCTCAATCTAACGATGCTAAAGCTATGGTGCAGCCCCCCAGTCCAGGGGCTCTCCAGGCTGCTCTGCTGCAGGAGGCTGGAGACGGGGCAGCCGCGGCATGGCTGGGAGCCCCCTGCTGTCCCTGCTCCAGTCAGCATGCCAAGAGCCAGAGTGCCGCCACTTGAACTGTCTCCCACTGAGCCCTTTAAGCAGATGGGGCCTGCCCACGCTGGATCACCCCAGACCTCTAACTGAAGCCCATGGGCCATGACTCTGCTAACTAAGCCCAGGTCACCTGGTGCATTCGCTTCAACCTGTGCTGCATGCCATACTCCGTCCCCAGGCTTTGCCGTCACTTCCAGCTCCCCAGCTTTGGTGACCTGCTACACCAATGTGTCTTCCGACTCGGTCTCTGCACCTGCCCTCAGGCACGCTTCACCATGGATGATAGGCACCTGCTCCCCGGCCCCCTGCCAAGATTCCAAGGGATTGCTCGGCCAGTCAGTCTGCTCGCTAGGAGTCTTCTTTCATGGTCCCTCCCAAGAAGGGTACGCTGGCCAACCTGTGGTCCAGAATGAGGAACTGAGGCCAGGGGAAGGAGCTGAGGATACAGGACAGCAGCGGCTTCACCCCTGCCAGGCACTGTTAATCTTCAGTGAGGTCAGGCTATCTCTGGTCATCCAGGGGACACAGGGTTAGAATTGGGCAGTGGGTAGCAATTCAACTTGTGGCTGGAAAATTTTCTTGGGGAGGGGAGAGGGAGATGCCTTTCTGTGCAGTTTGTAAATGGACAGCAGGCGAAGAACCTCTTGGGTTTATGAGCACTAGTGTGGGCGGCTTCTAGGGGCTAGTCTGGTGGGATGCTCCCCTTTGAAAGGGCTAATGGGGAATATTGATGAACAGAGGGGCTGGCTGAGAAGTCACTTCCCGGTGACAGTAACATCTGAGGAAGGCAAGCTCTGCATAGGGCACCTTCCCAGGACTACGGAGGGGGTCCTGGCAGGCAGAATCTGCAGTCCTCTCCTGCTCTCTTGGAAGAGGCGATATGGTCCAGGGCATCCCAGAAGCTTCTGGGCACATGGCTTATGACTTGGGAGAAGGAGCTGAAGGCCACTTCTAAGCTGAAGATGATGCCCACAGGGGAGTCAGCAAAACCGAGAATGATGTGAGCACTTACATTTACTGAACTCTCCGTGTATGCCGGGTCAGTTCCCAGCACTTTATACACTTAACCCTCACAACTGCCTATGGGAAGGTGTTATTTTCATCCCCGCTTTAGAGATGAGGAAACTGAGGCATAGAAAGATCAAGTTAACTCGCCCAAGGTCAGTTGAGAATCTGTTTTCTTATGTGGCCCATCTTGCTGCCCACTCAGCTCTGGGGGAGACTGACAGCAACCGCCAACATGAGGAGAAGTAGAGGGAACACTGGCTCTAGATTAAAACCGCCCTGGATATGGCTCTGGCTTTGCATCCTACTGCTTTGTGACTTTGCAAAAATTGCTTTACCTTAGTTTCGTCTTCCAGGACACGGGGGACAATGCCAGCCTGAAGAGTTAGTATGAGATGGGAATATAATAATTGGTATAAACCACCAAGCCCACAGTGCCCGACACACAGTGGGCATCTGTATATGTTGCCTCTTATTATTATGTGGGGAAGCACTTTGTGAAATTCAAACTATCATTTACATTTTAGCTCCACAATGGCAACAATGGAATATGCACCATCATTTAAGCAAAGACAAAATGTTGACAATTAAACTATCACACACCACCGAGGTAAGACACACCTCAATTTCAGGGATGCGAAGATGCTAAATGTAATGTAATATACCTATGTACAAACAACCTAAAAAGAATGTAGGGAGGCCTCCCCTCCCCCAGCAAGGAAGGGAAGCAATGCAAAGAAACAAAGAGCTCCAGTTTTATAAGGAGCGCAAGGCCCAGACCTCAAGGGGACTGAAGAGCCACACACAGGTGCTAACTGGGCTGGTTGATGGTGCCTGAAGGCACTTCGACCCGGCCAGCCTCTTCATCGCTCGTGGAGCTACAGAGTTTAATAATGGGGGACTCTGGCTCTACCCTGAAGTAAAAAGAGCTGAAACAAAGAGGTGTGATTAATTCCTCAAGTGGATCCTTAAAATGTCAAAATGTGGACTGTGAGTAATCCACGCATGGGAAGAGGCCACAGCGTGCAGGAGAGGAAAGCGCAGAGGACACAAGGCCTGAAGACTCATCCCGGCCCCAGCTTTCGTCCCTCATTATCTACGGGACTTGGGCTGGTCAGGTCACCTTCAGACCTCAATGACCCTGGCTACCAGCGAGGGGTGGAAGGAGGAGATAATGAGGTTTTTCTAGCTCTGAATAAGTATGTGTCTTTGCCTAAGGCAAATGTGCAAGGGGTAAGCCGAAGACGATACCAGAAATCTGGATTTTGCTATATTTCACATGCTTCCAACCTGTCGCCTGGACAATCCTAGCCCTTTGCTGCCTGAGCTTTCCACCTGAGAAAGGACTAGCATGCTGGGGTCAAAGCCTTCCAAAAGCAGATCCAGTCCTAATGTATTTGAGATTTTTCTTTCACGCCATAAAGCAGCAGTGGAAATACTCTGCCTTCCAAACTCTTGTTTCAGTTTGTTTCCCCACGTTCATTCTGGCTAATTAAGGGGTCACCCATAGGAAAATAGATGTGAGAGACATCTCAGGCTACAACAGCATCTCCCCCAAACCCCCATTGCTTACCATGAGACCACAAGGAGTCCAGAAGCGTTTAATATAAAAGGACTGATCACTGTAAAGTGAGTGGCCGCCAAGGATCATGAAAATAAGGACAAGACTGCAAATCACAAATATCAACCTAGAAGATTCAGAACAGCAACAGGAGCGGCGAATACACTAAGCTTCAGCTCAGATCAGCATCCACCTCCTTGGTGCACAATGGGGAGGAAGACAAAGGTGAACACACCACAATCCCCTTGCCCACTGGATCTCCCATTTCACGGGGCCGAGAGAAAGTGTCAAGACCCCTTTTCTACAAGGCTGTCTGTGCGGGGTGCAGGGGGTAGAGGGACAACAGAAGGTCACTTGGAGAAATGGGGACGCTGACTTGAAGCAGAGGGCTTGGGAAAAGATCTACGGAGGAAGATGTGGATGGAGTGGAACAGTTTGATCACATGGTTCAATGGGAGGAGAAAGGAGGAATCCGCATTCCAGGTGACTGGGGCCTCTGGAGCAAACTCCAAGGGTCAGGGCAGTAATCCAGAATGTGGGGACTCTCGTGGATTTCACACATTTACGTGTATTGTAGGAGACACACAGAGACAAAAACAGACACAGAGAGAAAAAGGGAGAGACTTATTTTATCCTTTATGCAGTGCAGAGTAATCCATTTGTTTTAGAGAGGGAAGTGACATGGCAATGCGTTAAATTGAGGATTAAAAAAAAAAATATGATCTTCCAAGCAAATCAAAACCATTGCTTTTCCCCACAAAAACATATACCCCAGAAAAATAATAATAATAATAATAATAATAATAATAATAATAATAAAATAAGCACCGTTTACTGAGTATCTGCCACTGCCAGGCATTCCACAACTGTGACCTCATTTATTCTTCACCATAACCTTAAATCTGTATTATTGTGCCCATTTTACAGATGAGGACACTGAGGTTCTAAGAAAGAACCTAAGACCCATGTCATGGCAGAGCAAGGACCAAAGAAAAGGCTCTCAGATTCTAAAGGCTGCTTTTTCCCACCTGCTGTAGACACCTTTCCTCATGTGCTACTGATTTTATCAGACAAAACAATGAGCCTGTATTTTAACAGAAAGAGCCTTGGACGAGAAGCCCCCTCATCAGCCTCACTCTTCAAGTTTCACTCTTAGGAATGGCAAGCACCAAACCATAAGGCACTGCACGAAAAACCAGTCCAGGTCACGACACTGGCCTGATTACCTGCCGCGATGTGGCCTGGTCATACATGACTTCATTTTCCTTCTATTCTAGCAACAAACTGCTATTGGGTTTGGGGGAAGAGCGACATTCCCACATTCTGTTCCTGTCACCATTCCCATATGAAAGCGCTGAAAAGAGAGTAGAGTCTGTCTTCATGATCTGAATGATGTAAGAGGCAGTGGATAACACAGGCACAATGTTCTGTTTTCATAATTTTATGATTTCTGATTTAGTCTGCAGGGGCAAGCATAATAATAATCCTTCTGATTCTGTGATAGTGTCTCCCCTTAGAAAATACTCATTTCTGGCGCAGTTAGGGTCGAGATGGAATGAGAAACTCAAGACTTTCTCTTTAGCTCAGTCTGCTGAGGCCCGCCTTCTGGAATTCAGGGGGAAAAGAACTCAGTAACCTCACACTGTCCTTCTTCTGAATATTCATGACTGTGACTTGCAACCATAACTACATTATTATGTAAATAGCAAAGCAGAGGAAGAAAGAAATGACTCATCAAAAATCTCCCTGGGAACCTCCATCAGAAATGCAAATCATAGAAGTTTCTGGATTCGAAGTGGGCACCTGGAATCTCAGCTTGTAGTTTTCTTTGGGCGAAGATTAAAAATAAAGAGAAACCATACGTTCCATTTGAGTGAGCAAGAGTAAGGGGACTTAGGCATTAAAAACAGAAGTAACACATGCAGAGAAGAGCTTCCTTCTACACTGAGAAAGCAAGGTGCGCTTTTCCTGGTGTTCTTACACCGCGGTGCTCAGTGCAGGCCACCCCCATGGGGAGGATGGGGTAAATGTGCCCTGTGCTGAGACTGGGAGTCCCCACAGCCTACTCTCTCCACCGATTTTCAGTGTTATCCTGAACAGATTTCCAGCTACAAAACCCTCAGGTGTTGTGTAATTGCTCTGGTTACAGCTGAAAATGTTAGTCATTTCATTATACACACTCCAAAAGGGGTATATAAAAGTTGTTTGCAAGGGCAAAGTCATAGTTCTGAACCCTGGCTCTAAGAGGTTCTTGTACCTTGCCATATTTTAATTCTTTAAACCCCCAGCAGCTACAGCTACACTTTTATAACTACCAGCATAGGAAGTTATTAAAATACTTGGCTCCAGTGCATCTGGGCCCCTTGCATCTGCCGGAGTGCCGTAAACTGTTACGGCCAGCCATTTGTGCAAGCCCACTGAAGAAGCATCATGATGGAATCATTTCTGTGGCCAGTAAGGGGAAGTTAAGGACACACTTCGAATCCAGGCCATGAGATGCAGTGATGGAGAGGATGGGTCTTGGAGTCAGAGTAAGCTGGAATCCTCATCTTGCCTCTTAATCCCCGTGTAAGCAGGTCCCTTAGCTTCTCAAAGTCTCTGGGGGCCTGTCTGCGGGGGGGAGTTTGGGGGGGGACAATCATGGCACCCACCAACACAGGATGTGGTGGGAATTAAATGAGACATGGACCTGCCCCATAAAAGTTACGTATTATTATTGTTATTGAGTTAATATCATTATATTTTCTGCATCAGAGCAGGGTTCTGGAACCTGTGGCAGAATGAAATTTCACAACCATATCCCCCTGTTGTCATCACTTACTTAAAAAAAAAAAACAACTTTATTGAGAGAACTTTGATATATGAAAACTGTACATATTTAAGGGGTACAATTGGATGTTTTGATATATGTCTATACTATGAAAAGATTGGCATAATCAAGCTAAATAATTTTTTTTAAGATTTTATTTATTTATTTGAGAGAGAGACTGAGAGAGAGAGAGCATGAGAGGGGGGAGGGTCGGGAGGGTCAGAGGGAGACCTGCCGAGCAGGGAGCCCGATGCGGGACTCCATCCAGGGACTCCAGGATCATGACCTAAGCTGAAGGCAGACGCTTAACCAACTAAGCCACCCAGGCGCCCTGCAATGGATTTTTTAAAAAGATTTATTTATTTATTTTAGAGAGCATGTGAGCATGGGGGGAGGGGCAAAGGGAAAGGGGGAGAGAGTCTCAAGCAGGCTCTGTGCTGGGCTCCATCTCACTGAGATCATGACCTGAGCCAAAACCAAGAGTTGGATGCTTAACTGACTGTACCACCCAGGCACCCCTAAAGTTTGCAATTGATTCTTTTTTTTTTTTTAAGATTTTATTTATTTATTTGAGAGAGAGAGAATGAAAGAGAGCACATGAGAGGGGGGAGGGTCAGAGGGAGAAGCAGACTCCCTGCCGAGCAGGGAGCCCGATGTGGGACTCGATCCCGGGACTCCAGGATCATGACCTTAGCCGAAGGCAGACGCTTAACAACTGAGCCACCCAGGCGCCCCTGCCAATCTTTTTCTAAATTCCAAAGTAGATGTTTGGCTTCCTGACTCAGATTTTCACCTTTTCTAATTTTCACCTTTTCTAAATCTAACAGATTTTCACCTGTTCAAGACCATAAATTTCTCTCTCTCTTTTTTTTTCTTCCCATTCCCCAGAGATATCCAGTGCTAACAATTTGATGTATTTACTTTTATTTTTTTTTATTTTTTATTTTTTTATTTTATTTTATTTTTTAAAAAGATTTTATTTATTTATTTGGGACAGAGAGCATGAGAGGGAGGAGGGTCAGAGGGAGAAGCAGACTCCCCGCCGAGCAGGGAGCCCGATGCGGGACTCGATCCTGGGACTCCAGGATCATGACCTGAGCCGAAGGCAGTCGCTTAACCAACTGAGCTACCCAGGCGCCCTCAAGCTAAATAATTTATCCATCGTCTCTACATAGTTATCATTTTTTTTTTCCACATTTGAAACATTTTAATGGATCTTTCAGTGAGAGTTTTAATTCAGTTAACTAAAATACACACAAGCATAATTTAGTAATCTAATATGAAAGTAAAAAGATCTATCAGAAAGGTAAGGACATTTTGAGAAATGCTAAGAAAATGTGACTTTATTCATATTATATACATCATGAAACATTTTTCATTATTTGAGTTACTTTAAAATTTAAATTCTGCTTGTTTTTCAATTAAATTTTTTCATGACAGATGCTGAATATTGACCTATTTTTTCCTGACAATACCAATAGGCTGCCCAACTACATGATATAATTGTTTTTAGCACTTAAGAGCCTATGGCTCAGTATTTAAAAAATAAATTAATAAAAAAGAAAACATTATAGGAGAAAAATGAGAGCACATCCACCACATGATAAAAACAATCACTCCTTCCAAATCAGAGAGTGGCATGAGCATTATTTTACTTAACCTACTTAGAAGCATACAATATCCATATACAAATAAAGTAGAACCTACAGCCCAGAATGATACAGTGGCTATCACTAATTAGTTGCCAGTTGACAATATAAATAAAAATGAATGGAATATCAAATTAACAATTTTAAGTGTGCAATGCAGTGTTGTTGACTTTTGTCACCATGCCGTGTATCAGATGCCCAGAGCCGGTTCATCTTGCATTAACTGAAACCTGTAGCCTTTGACCAACATCTCCACACTCACCCCTCCTCCTCCCTCTCTCCCTCTCTCCCCTGGCCCCTGGCAACCACCATCCCACTACTCTCTGCCGCCGTCGTTTTGACTGTTTTAGATTTTTCACATAAGTGAAATCATACGTATTTGTCTTTTTGTGTCTGGTTTATTTCACTCAGAGTAATGTCATCCTGTTCCTCACCCTTGCTGTCACAAGTGGAAGGGTGTCCTTCTTTTTAAAGGTTGAATAAGGGGCGCCTGGGTGGCTCAGTCGTTAAGCGTCTGCCTTCGGCTCAGGTCATGATCCCGGGGTCCTGGGATCGAGCCCCGCATCGGGCTCCCTGCTCGGCGGGAAGC
>NC_058417.1:33545406-33548058 GCF_002201575.2 Neomonachus schauinslandi | reverse complement strand
AAGCCTGCTTCTCCCTCTCCCACTCCCCCTGCTTGTGTTCCCTCTCTCGCTGTCTCTCTCTCTCTGTCAAATAAATAAAATCTTAAAAAAAAATAAAGGTTGAATAATATTCTATCATGTGTGTGTGCATCACATTTTCTTTATCCATTGGCCCTTTGACATGTAGGCTATTACCCTATCTTGACTGTTGTGAATAATGCTGCAATGAGCACAGGACTACAGATGTCTCTCTGAGATCCAGATTTCATTTCCTATGAATATATTGCCAGAAGTGGGATTCTGGATCATAGGGTAGTTCTATTTTTCGTACTTTGAGGAAACTCCACGCTGTTTTCCAGAGTACCTATAATCGTTTTCTTTTCTTTCTTTCTTTTTTTTTTTTAAAGATTTTATTTATTTGACACAGAGAGAGAGAGAGAGCACAAGTAGGGGGAACTGCAGAGGGAGAAGGAGAAGCAGGCTCTCTGCTGAGCCAGGAGTCAGATGTGGGAGTGGATCCCAGAACCCTGGGATCATGACCTGAGCTGAAGGCGGATGATTAGCCAATGGAGCCACCCAGGTGCCCCTGTACTCGTTTTCTTAAGGGGACTGAAAGTAAGCAATGATGAACAATGATTCACACTACCTTTTCCTTCCTTCACCACAGGGGTCCAGCCTCTAGCAAGATTTATACTCCTACCTGACCTCGTCTGTGAACAAGGAAAGGCAGGACCTGGCATACAATAGTCAGCATCCTGCACTAGTTTGGGAGTACCTCCCAGCTGCCATGTTTGTTGACCTTTTCCTTCAGACTGGAAACTACTTGGCCTACAAGGGCGTCCAGGATTATACTCTCAAGCTGGGTCTGGAAATTACTTTGAGGGATCCACCCACCCAATGAGGCACACGATTCCCTGGCCCACATTTCACACAGGCTACTGCAAGCCTGCAAATATTGGAGTCTGGAGAGCTGGGTTTAAGTCCCGACTATTGAGGATGTAATCGTGGAGAAATTACATAAACCCTCTGAGCCTCCATTTTCTCATCTGAAAAACGGACATTACATTATTATTTATTTCAAAGAGTTTTCATGAAGACTAAAGGATGCAGCACAAAAGAGCATTATGGACTGTGAAGGATTACATAAATGTTACACTTGTTATTAATTTTGGCAAGCAGGGTCATCATTGTCTGATCAGTTCCTTATAAGAAGTCAGAGGGTTTCTGTGACTGACGATGGGCAGGATACACCTAAAATATAGATGTTGTATTTTTTACTCAAACGTCAGAGCCATGGGGTTGACTGAAGACAGGATACAATGGGAGAGGCAGGGCTCCTTGTAAAGGGCCATGCCAGCCTACGTGGCTATGGAGAGGCCAGTGAGCCAGGGCAAGAGCAAGGTTCGCTTACTTCTGATTTATTGGAATTGAATTCCTTTATATTTTTCTTTCTTCCTTACAGACGTATCCCATTTCATCCTTAGGTTCTTTCCAAATTCCATTCCTGGAAACCCTTTCTCTTCTAGTCCCTTGAGACCCCTTGGACTTAGCACTCACCAAGCATTAATTTTTAAATGGTAGATGCTTTTACTGGACCCAGTACTGACCCTGTGAAATTAGTCCTTTCTATTTGGAGCCACCTCATTCTGGGGAGGCTTGAGCCCAGCCAGACTTGGCAATGCTCATGGCCTCACTGCTCTGGAGGCCTCGTTTGCAGCCTTCTCTTGTTTTCTCCCCTGAAACACCCAGCAAATTGAGTGGCCGGAAGTCTAGCTGTAAGCCCTGGTTAAGGGAGGGGGCCAAATCTGTGGTGTGTATTTTGATGGCCTGGAGGAGGCAGGCCTGCTCTTTCATGCTGCAAATCTGCAAGGACAACTGTCTGAGGGGAAGAACTGGCTCGTAGGGGGTTGTTGGCCACTCTCCATGCTCCACACTTAACTGCTCTGAGAGATGGTCTGGAGGATGGATGCACTCCCGAACGTTAGCTGTCCCAAACAGTTCCCGGTGACCGTGAATTTGGAGGACCAGCAGGAAGTAGGTTTCCTCTGCCTCCTAGACTTTCGTCCATGCAGCAGAAACATGCTAAAGACTTGAAATATAACAGCATAGCAGCTATTGACTTCTCTACCCTATTAAAATGTCATTGGCGGGAGGGGGTGTCGGGGGGCGGTACTCAGGATATAAGCCCCAGCAACAGCCATCCTGATGGGCTGAGGTTTGGAAAACAAGATAGAGATGGAGGATGGGGCCAAGAGACATTGCACTAGGTACTTGATTTCCTCCCTTCCTCCTCCCCACTACTTGTGAGCTGTGTTGCGCTGATCTACTCCAAGCATAGACACTGTACTTTTTGAAACTGTAACAGAAAACACGTATGAATCTATTGCCTCTCCGCTTCAAATCCAGCTTTCCACACCTCCGTTTGTGAGGCCGGGGCCAGGACCCCGCAAAGGACATTTGGCCTTTGCGGGCTGGAGCCATGCCAGGTTCTGCCAGTAGGGGGCGCTGGCGGAGCCCGCGAGGCCCAGGAGAGCGCAGACACTGATCCGCTTCAGGCGTCAGGTCCGCGGTGCGTTGCCGCGGGAAACGTGCTGCAGGCCTCCTTTGCCTTTTCCGCGCCAGCAGCAGCAGCAGCAGCAGCAGCAGCAGCAGCAGCAGCAGCAGCAGCAGCAG
>NC_058417.1:33544529-33545396 GCF_002201575.2 Neomonachus schauinslandi | reverse complement strand
AGCAGCAGCAGCAGCAGCAGCAGCAGCAGCAGCAGCAGCAGCAGCAGTTCCGTCTGGTAATTGCAATTTAATCCAGTTCGCAGTTTTCCCAACGTCACAGAACCAGCCTCATGGCGACCCTTCAGGACATCAGCACCATCCGGGCTCCTCAGGGCCTTGGGTCCTCTCAGCCCCGAGATGCCAGCATTGGCCAAACAACTCCCACCTCTCAGAGGTCTGAGCTTGGGCTACATCCACCAAGCTTCTAGGTTTCACACTTCCTTTTATTTTCCCTGTCTTAGAACTGGCACGTGCTCCACGCAACTGTTGGTTCTGTGATATCTTTGTGTTATCTCTTTGCCTTTCCAGGTATTCAACACCTAGCTAACCATCTTTTATACCAAGTTCTCTGTTAAAATACCTGGTGTGGTTTCCATCTCCAGATTGGACTCTGACAGCTGCATCGCTTTGGCTCTCTGACATGCCTGGCAGTGAGAGCTCAGAGCATTTCTTTTTAATCAAAGACACAAGTGCATGGTCTATGGGTTGTCTGTTGAAAGCCCATAAGAGACAGCTGGTATTTGAGAGAGATACTCTAGGAACCACAGTAACTATTTATACCAAAAAGTCTCCATTTATCATTAAGCCAGAGCATCTAAAGCCACGTGCTGGGATCGTGGAGGTACATACCTATCTCCCAGACCTACTGGGGATATTAACTGAGATAGCCATATAAAGTACTTAGCAGATTATAAGTCTCCAAAAGTACTAGATAATTGTGTGTGTGTGTGCAAATACTTATTTTATTTTATTTTTAAATATTTTAATTTATTTATTTGACAGAGAGACACAGCAAGAGAGGGAACACAAGCAGGGGGAGTGGGAGAG